>NC_069505.1:225695679-225750679 GCF_027579735.1 Bombina bombina | reverse complement strand
AGCAATATGTTT
Source organism: Bombina bombina (assembly GCF_027579735.1). Classification (NCBI taxonomy): domain Eukaryota; kingdom Metazoa; phylum Chordata; class Amphibia; order Anura; family Bombinatoridae; genus Bombina; species Bombina bombina. The sequence goes on along the minus strand of NC_069505.1, from coordinate 225,750,667 downwards.
TTTGAACATAGTACAAAGACCAAACAAAGTTTGAGTTGTTCAAAATGGACAGACTAGACTGACCACATAATTCTTATATTTGTTTAAGTTATATGTTCTTGCAGAAAGCAATTACACAGTAAACTGGACTACTTTGTCTTTTTTTGCTACTGGCGTTTACCACAATCGCCATTCATCACATGTATTTAATTATAAAAAGCTGCTGAAAACATAATTCCCCTGTATAAAAAATAAGCAAAAGTTACTCATAAGGGAGAGCAATGCTTTGAAGATAGGCCTAGGCTGATGTGTACATTAAGCAGAGCAGATGAAATGATTTATTGGGCATAAAACATAATCTGCAGAGGGTAAGCACTGGTAAGGGAATGAGTGGCAGACTCGATGAGCAGAATATGCCCAAGGGACGAGCCTTTGTTCCTCTGGAACTGACAGGCGTGTGTCTCTGTTAAACGATGCTTTAATTTCTATCATATGTGCACAAATCTGGGCTCAGCACAGGCAAAACAGAGCAAAACTATTAAAAGCTATAGCTCCAGATGAAGCGGGGAAATGTAAAAGGCTAATTACTCACTATGACTGTTTTTTCATCAGATTTCTTTTCTTTTTTGACTAAAAAAGGATGGACAAAAATGCCTTTATTGTAATAAAAAAAATATTTTGTTACTGAATACAAACTGCAGGTCAAAAATATATATATTTAAGTATATAGTGAAATAAACTGTACAATATACATGTATAGTAGGATAATGGGTAGTACAGAAGGGCATTTGTTTAATAAATTATTTATTATTTCTGGAAATTATTTATAAAGAAAGAGAGGTTACAAAACTTAGTGACTGATTCACTAAAGCTCCCTGGTCTGGCAAGATTACCTAAGAAGTTTTGTTAATATTGTGAGGTGTCTCAAGGCATTTTTAGGAGGTACATTTTAGCTTGTGAGACGTTCATCTCACTATGCAGGGTCTGGATCTAAAGGGTGGGCACACACATTACAATACAATGGTAAAAAAAACAGTTACGTGAATTCTCTCCATGCCGGTGAGGTTGTGATCATTGGCCCCTTACTCTGGGTGTGGTGGGTAATGATGCACAGACATCATCGTTATCTAATCAGTTTAAAACAATTGTCCCTATGATATGTGCTTATTCTCAGATCTCTTTATATACTCTCTTTATATAAGGAAACATATATACAGTACAGATGGCCCTCAGTTTACAACGGTTCAATTTACACCGTTTCAGAATAACAACCTTTTTTTCCAGTCATGTGACTACTATTGAAAAGCATTGAGAAGCAGTGCATTTATTAAAATAGCCAGTAGGTGGAGCTGTCTGCTTGTGTTGCAGCAAAGCCAAGTAAGCTGAAATTAATCAGTTTAACCAGACCTGAGCTATCGAGCATATTTCAAAAGAACAAGATCTTCCTGTCTATAAATCACTCCAAATTGGAATGCATATAAATAACTGTTTGCAGACAAATGCAAGTTAAGTCTGTGTTGTGTGATTATTTTATTAGGTTTATAATGCTGTTAAGCAAATGTTTTTGTTCATTTAACTTAGTTTAATTATATATTCTGTATTGTATGATTATTTTATTAGGTTTATAATGCTGTTTAGCATTTAAAGTCTTAATTTCAAAGCTTTAAAAATAATGTATTAGGTGTTGCTTATGACAATTTTGAGAGGGGCCTGGAACCTAACTCCCTCACTTACCATTGATTTACATTATAAACTGGGTTTCAATTTACAACGGTTTCGATTTACAACCATTCCTTCTGGAACCTAACCCCAGCGTTAGGGCTACCTGTATATATATTTTTTTAAAGAAATATATTTCATTCATTTTGTAATATGTCATTTGTGTCACATGTGGAAGCTTTAATTTGAGTGATGTCGTTGAATCTCATATTTAAAAACGTTTTGCGCATATATTTTTTTTAATCATATTTTAAAAAAATGACGTACCTTTTATTCACATGACTTGCAAATCTGAATCTGAACAAAAGAGGTGAACATTCAAACAATTCAATTATTTTTAAAATATTGTCAGCGTTTCCAGTCTAAATTTGTGTAGAATGTGGAAAAAGTCTTAATTTTTGAAAACCAATCATCTGGCTTGGAATTGTCATCTTACAAGCATTTTTTTTTTAATAAAAAGATTATTGCTTACACAATACATTTGGGACATCTGTCATCTGTACTTTTAATACCCTATGACTGGCAGTGACAATAAACAAGCCTTAATTTTTCCTTTATTTTATCTACAGAAGGTAATGAAAAATGTATTATAGGTTTTTTTGGTTTCTGTGTTTAAGACACCTACATTTTCTTTACAGGCAGGTTTCTGTAGCTTTGTCTTTTTGAACCCATGCAGAACTAGACTTTGCTGTTATCAGCCAATGAGCATGTATACAGTAATATTTTTTGGGCTCAAACATAAAGTTTGTGCTATTTTTGATATTAATATTTACTCAACATATTTTAATACAAAAATATATTTGTTTATATGCAGATAAGAATATTTTCTTCTAGTGCGTCAATAAGTAAATTAAGGATGTTTGCGAATGTTCTATTTCTGTAAAGTTAATAGAACAGCTGCCTTATTTTTATGGAATGAATGAATGCATTGCATAAAAGTGCAAAGAGACCTAGGAATGTTAAATACATAGGGGCATATTTATCAAAGTGCGAGCGGACATGATACAATGTAGCGTATCATTTCCGCTGTACATCGATAAATGCCGACAGCATACACTGTGGGAATTTATCATTGCCCAAGCAGTTCACCAGAATTCGGAGCTTGATAATTCAGCCCTATTGACTCACATGGGCTTTTGTTATATAGACCTGTGCTTATTTTATACAATAAGGATAAAATGAACTAATAGCATTAACGTTTAAGTGTTGGCTGACTAAATAAAATAGTTAAATTACCCATCAGCAAATTGAAGCAACCTATTAGTTCTTTATATACTTCAATTTTACAGTAAAGTATGCTGGAGAGCCATAGAGCTGACATCAAAATATTACAAAGACGGCTAATTGGGCATGAAAGTGTTTGACATTTACACAAGCAGTGCTGAAGATATAAATGAGTGGTTATATGTTCATAGAAACCAATCATTTTACTAGTGCAGTAAGATGTTCAGCCATTGAATATTCAGTCTGCACAAGCAGATAACAAGAATTCAATCACTGTGGTGTTTTTAGTGCTTCAGCGCAAAATGATAACTGCTAAGTTATCTGAACCAATGGATGATGGCACAAATAGTGACCCCTAAAGGTAAGCAGAAGTACAAAATGATAACTGCTAAGTTATCTGAACCTATGGATGATGGCACAAATAGTGACCCCTGGAGGTAAGCAGAAGTACAAAATGATAACTGCTAAGTTATCTGAAGCTATGGATGATGGCACAAATAGTGACCCCTAAAGGTAAGCAGAAGTACAAAATGATAACTGCTAAGTTATCTGAACCTATGGATGATGGCACAAATAGTGACCCCTATAGGTAAGCAGAAGTACAAAATGATAACTGCTAAGTTATCTGAACCTATGGATGATGGCACAAATAGTGACCCCTGGAGGTAAGCAGAAGTACAAAATGATAACTGCTAAGTTATCTGAACCTATGGATGATGGCACAAATAGTGACCCCTGGAGGTAAGCAGAAGTACAAAATGATAACTGCTAAGTTATCTGAACCTATGGATGATGGCACAAATAGTGACCCCTGGAGGTAAGCAGAAGTACAAAATGATAACTGCTAAGTTATCTGAACCAATGGATGATGGCACAAATAGTGACCCCTGGAGGTAAGCAGAAGTACAAAATGATAACTGCCAAGTTATCTGAACCAATGGATGATGGCGCAAATAGTGACCCCTGGAGGTAAGCAGAAGTACAAAATGATAACTGCTAAGTAATTTGAACCTATGGATGATGGCACAAATAGTGACGCCTGGAGGTAAGCAGAAGTACAAAATGATAACTGCTAAGTTATCTGAACCAATGGATGATGGCACAAATAGTGACCCCTTGGAGATAAACAGAAGTACAAAATGATAACTGCTAAGTTATCTGAACCTATGGATGATGGCACAAATAGTGACCCCTGGAGGTAAGCAGAAGTACAAAATGATAACTGCTAAGTTATCTGAACCTATGGATGATGGCACAAATAGTGACCCCTATAGGTAAGCAGAAGTACAAAATGATAACTGCTAAGTTATCTGAACCAATGGATGATGGCACAAATAGTGACCCCTGGAGGTAAGCAGAAGTACAAAATGATAACTGCTAAGTTATCTGAACCAATGGATGATGGCACAAATAGTGACCCCTGGAGGTAAGCAGAAGTACAAAATGATAACTGCTAAGTTATCTGAACCTATTGATGATGGCACAAATAGTGACCCCTGGAGGTAAGCAGAAGTACAAAATGATAACTGCTAAGTTACTCTTCATCTGCTGCACCTCTCTGCCAATCTCTTCACTGGCTTCCTCTTGCCTCTAGGATCAAACACAAATTCTCACTCTGACATACAAAGCCCTCAACTGCACTGCTCCTCCTATATCTCAGACCTTGTCTCCAGATACTCTCCCTCCCGTCCCCTTCGCTCTGCTCACGACCTCCTACTCTCCTCCTCTCTTGTCACCTCATCACACTCCCGTTTACAGGACTTCTCCAGATTTGCTCCCATCTTGTGGAACTCTCTGCCTCGCTCCACAAGACTCTCTTCTAGTTTTAAAAGCTTCAAGTTCTCCCTAAAGACTCTACTGTTCAGGGATGCATACAACCTACGCTAACATTACTTTATACCAGTTCCACTCCTCCATTTCTATCCCCTGAACCCTCCTAGCATGTAAGCTTAAGAGTCCAGCTGTTTGTTGATCACCTTCTCAAGAGCTGACTACAACAGTGCAACTCTTGGCAGGGCCCTCTACCCATTTGATCCCTATAACTGACCCCTGAAAGTAAGCAGAAGTACAAAATGATAATGCTAAGTTATCTGAACCTATGGATGATGGCACAAATAGTGACCCCTATAGGTAAGCAGAAGTACAAAATGATAACTGCTAAGTTATCTGAACCTATGGATGATGGAACAAATAGTGACCCCTATAGGTAAGCAGAAATACAAAATGATAACTGCTAAGTTATCTGAACCTATGGATGATGGCACAAATAGTGACCGCTATAGGTAAGCAGAAGTACAAAATGATATCTGCTAAGTTATCTGAACCTATGGATGATGGCACAAATCGTGACCCCTGGAGGTAAGCAGAAGTACAGAATGATAACTGCTAAGTTATCTGAACCTATGGACGATGGCACAAATAGTGACCTCTGGAGGTAAGCAGAAGTACAAAATGATAACTGCTAAGTTATCTGAACCTATGGATGATGGCACAAATAGTGACCCCTGGCGGTAAGCAGAAGTACAAAATGATAACTGCTAAGTTATCTGAACCTATGGATGATGGCACAAATAGTGACCCCTATAGGTAAGCAGAAGTACAAAATGATAACTGCTAAGTTATCTGAACCAATGGATGATGGCACAAATAGTGACCCCTGGAGGTAAGCAGAAGTACAAAATGATAACTGCTAAGTTATCTGAACCTATGGATGATGGCACAAATAGTGACCCCTATAGGTAAGCAGAAGTACAAAATGATAACTGCTAAGTTATCTGAACCTATGGATGATGGCACAAATAGTGACCCCTGGAGGTAAGCAGAAGTACAAAATGATAACTGCTAAGTTATCTGAACCAATGGATGATGGCACAAATAGTGACCCCTGGAGGTAAGCAGAAGTACAAAAGGATAACTGCTAAGTTATCTGAACCAATGGATGATGGCACAAATATTGACCCCTGGAGGTAAGCAGAAGTACAAAATGATAACTGCTAAGTAATTTGAACCTATGGATGATGGTACACATAGTGACCCCTGGAGGTAAGCTGAAGTAAGTGACATTATATGGATAGCACTACAGTGTTTGTATATATTACACTTTTGCAAATAATTTTTATGTTTTCCAGACAAATATTTTTTTCTATCCTTCCATCCAAAGTTCAATCTGCTCAACCAAATTTTTATAACATTATTTGTTGGTTAAAGGGACATAAAAGCCAAAATTGTTCTTTCATGATTCAGATAGAGCATACAGTTTTAAACAACTTTCCAATTTACTTCTATTATCAAATTTTCTTAATTTCTTATCCTTTGTTGAAATGCAATTGTGTAAACTCAGGAGTGTGCAGTACAATATGTACAATATGTCAGCAGTTTTGCAACAATGTTATACATTAGCCAAAGCACTAGATGGTAGCACTATTTTCTGTCATGTAGTGTTTGAGGCACGTGCACGCTACCTACTTAGAGATCTCTTTAATAAAAATAATATGAGAATGAAGCAAATTTGATAATAGAAGTAAATTGGACACTTTATTTAAAAAAATGTATTTTCTTTCTGAATAATGAAAGAAACATTTTTGGTTTTTACGTCCCTTTAACAGAAATGTTTCTTAAGATAGATATCTTAAGGTTAGCAGAAAAGCAAGCTGACATCAGCTTAAACATAAAAAAACTAATGCTACTGCTACATGCCAGCATCAGCACCTAAAACATTAATGTTTCTTTAATGGTTGTAATATAAGCAATGATTTATTTTTTAAACATTGTGCAGTGAACATTATTATTATTTTTATTTTATTATATAAATCATTTCAGAACTTTTTCCACCTTTAATGTGACTAAACTGTACAAATCAATTGAAAAACAAACTGAAATCTTTTAGGTAAAGGGAAATAAAAAAAATAAATAAAATAATATGGTTGCATAAGTGTGAACACCCTTTCATAACTGGGGATGTAGCTGTGTTCAGAATTAAGCAATCACATTCAAAATCATGTTAAATAGGAGACAGTATACACCTGTCATCATTTAAAGTGCCTCTGACACAAAGACAAGAAGAAAACTGGTCTGGGAGGCTGCCAAGAGGCCTACAGCAACATTAAAGGAGCTGCAGGAATAAATATCTGCCAAGTACTGGCTGTGTGGTACATGTGACAACAATCGCATGTATTCTTCATATGTCTGGGCTATGGGGTAGAGTGGCAAGACGGAAGCCTTTTCATACAAAAAAAAAACATCCAAGCCCGGCTAAATTTTGCAAAAACCCATCTGAAGTTTCCCAAAAGCATGTTGCAAAAGGTGTTCTGGTCTAATGAAACCAAAGTTTAACTCTTTGGCCATAATTCCAAAAGATATGCTTGGCGCAAAAACAACACTGCATATCACCAAAAGAACACCATACCCACAGTGAAGCATGGTGGTGTCAGCATCATGCTTTGGGGCTGTTTTTCTTCAGCTAGAACTGGGGCCTTAGTCAAGGTAGAGGGAATAATGAACAGTTCCAAATACCAGACAATATTGGCACAAAACCTTCAGGCTTCTGCTAGAAAGCTGAACATGAAGAGGAACTTAATCTTTCAGCATGACAACGACCCAAAGCATACATCCAAGTCAACAAAGGAATGGCTTCACCAGAAGAAGATTAAAGTTTTGGGATGGCCCAGCCAGAGCCCAGACCTGAGTCCAATTCAAAATCTGTGGGGTGATCTGAAGAGGGCTGTGCACAGGAGATGCCCTCGCATTCTGACAGATTTAGAGTGTTTTTGCAAAGAAGAGTGGGCAAATATTGGCAAGTCAAGATGTGCCATACTGAAAAACACATACCCAAAAAGACTGAGTGCTGTAATAAAATCAAAAGGTGCTTCAATAAAGTATTAGTTTAAGGGTGTTCACACTTATGCAACCATATTATTTTATTTTTTATTTTTATTTCCCTTTACCTAAAATATTTCAGTTTGTTTTTCAATTGAGTTGTACAGTTTATAGGTCACATTAAAGGTGGAAAAAGTTCTGAAATGATTTATCTTTGTCTCATTTTTTTACATCACAAAAACATGACATTTTAACAGGGGTGTGTAGACTTTTTATATCCACTGTATATAGGGCTCGCTGCAAGTTTGTCTGCACCTGTTACTATTTGGTACAGGCCCCCTGGGAGCGGCGGTGATCTTCTTTGTGTGTTAAAAAAACCTTTCTACCTTTTAGAGTATTTTTTTGTTGTTGCATGCATTTGTTAGTTTATTCATTTATTTTTTGTTTTCAAAAAAGTGCAAAGAATAAAGCAAGAACAGTGATAATTTGCACTTGTCCAAATTCTGCGTAATCTGTTGGCGCTCTACAAATAACCGATAATAATAATCATAAATCAGATGCACATGTCTGGTATATATATAGGCTGACAATTCTATTAAAGGCTTAGTAAAGCCAATATTAAAGCTTCATGATTTATATAGAGCATACAATTTTATTCAACTTTACAATTTACTTCTATTATCTATTTGTCATATTTACAAACCCTGTGAGCAGTGGGAGGGACTGTGTCTTGCTAGATCTAAAAGCAAGCACACAGGTTCCCTGGCTAGGAACATTGAACAGTTGCATTTTAATAAATAGAGGCCATAAACATTAAAGAGACATGAAACCCAAACATTTTCTTTCATGATTCTAATAAAGCATACAATTTTAAACAACTTTCCAATTTACTTCTAATATTTAATTTGCTTCCTTCTCTTGTTATCCTTTTCTGAAAGGTTTTATCTATGAAAGCTCAGGAGCAGCAAAGAGCCTAGGTTCTAGCTGCTGATTGGTGGTTGCATATATATACCGATTGTTATTGGCTCACACGTGTTCAGTCAGCAACCAGTGCATTGCTGTCACCACCTTATATAAATATATATATGGACCCTCATTGTCAGTTAAATATTAGCAAACTTTCTTCTATTTTGTATGCATAATATGAGAACAAATAGTTGGAATTTCACAGATAAAATAAGACTTTATTAAAAGAGGCTGATATAGGATAATTTCATCCATAAATCAATTGTATCTCTAGACAGGAGCCCAAAATTCATGTGTCTAAATTGACATTTTTTATTGTTGTTAAAAAACAGGCTTCAGTTGCAAATAGTAGAACTTTGGCCTAATGTTTTGTTGCACATGTCAAACACAATTTTATCAAAATATTCCCTTCATTTGTGTGCAATATTTCATACAAAAGCTGACACTGTGCAGGTGTGTTGCTTTTTGTTCAAATTATATGAAATTGGAACAGTTAATGACATAGAGCACTGTAAATATAGAAAAAAATGGTTCAAGGTAATGAGCTTTATACAATAAGGGAATGAAAAGCAAGAAAGACTTTAATGTACCGCCATGATCTGAATGCGCATTGCAAGTCACGGTGTAAAAGGATGTTTTGACTGAAGTAATATTTCTCAAAAAGGATTTTTATTATAACCCATATTTAAATGTAAACTACTTCAAATAAATAGCATTGGCATATAACATATTCAGCATCATAAAAACAGTACCAGACTAAAGCTGAAACAGTATATACACATTCAATAAATAGATTGTATCCTCATTTTTACATGTCACTGCTTATTGTAAGCTCTATCCTCTATATAACACCTATAAAGATCCTTATATAAAAAAAAAAATAAGCCAATGAATAACTATTGAATTGGTCATTAATAATAAAAGGTTTTTTTTTTTTAAATCTTAAAAAAAATCACTAAAATCTGCCTTTTTCAGTATACTGTATGATCAAAAGTATGTGGACATCCCAACTAATTATTGAGTTCAGGTGTTTCAACAACACTCATTGCCAACAGATGCATAAAATTCAGCACATACGTAAGAAATCTCCATATATAAACATTGGCAGTACAATGGGTCATATTGAAGAGCTCAGTGACTTTAAATATGGCACTGTCATAGGATTGAAACAAGTCAGTTTGTGAATTTCTGCCCCACTAGATTTACTCTGGGCAACTGTTAGCGCTATTATTACAAAGTGGAAGTGTCTAGGAGCAATAACAGCCCAGCCACAAAGTTGTAGACCACACAGAATCATAGAGTGGGGCTGCTGAGTTTGGAAGTGTATAGCCCATACAAATCCTCTATATCACTCACTATGAAGTTTCAAAATGCATCTGGAAGCAACATCAGCACAAGAACTGTGCATCGGGAGCTTTATGAAATGGGTTTCCATGGCTGAGCAGCTGTATACAAGCCTCACATTAATACGTGCAATGACAAGAGTCAGCAGGAGTAGTGTAAAACACGCCACCACTGGACGCTGGAGAAATCATGTTTGAAGTATCATGTCTTGGAAGTATTGATTCACACTTCACTGCATGGCAGTCTAATGGAAGAACCTGGGTGTGGCGGATGCCTGGAGAACACTACCTACCGGAATGCAAAGTGCCTATTGTTCTGGTGCTGTTTTTCAGGTTTTGCGCAAGGCCCTTTAGTTCCAGTGACAGGTCATCTTAATTCTACAGGATGCAAGGATATTTTAGATTATTGAGTGCTTTCCTGGCATTACTGTCCTCATGAGCACAAAGTGAGGTCCAAAAAGACATGGTTTGATGAGTTTGGTGTGGAGGAACTTAAAATGACCAGTAAATATAGTAGATTTGCAGAATCAACAATTACATGATAAAAAGACAATGTAATAGCCCTTAGTCTGAAATTCAAATAAGTAGCAGATTTATTTATGACACATTTCAAAGTTACGACTATTTCCACTCCTCCTGTATCATGTGACAGCCATCAGCCAATCACAAATGCATATACATATATTCTGTGAATTCTTGCACATCCTCAGTAGGAGGCGGAGCTGGTGACTTAAAATAGTAAATATAAAAGTTGTTTAAAATTGCATGCTCTATTTGAACCATGAAAGTTTAATTTTGACTTGCGTGTCCCTTTAAGTGGCCTGCACAGAGCCCTGACCTCAACCCCATTGAACACCTTTGGGATGAATTGGAAACCTGATTGTGAGCCAGACCTTATGGTCCAACCTCAATGCCTGACCTCACAAATGTTATTTTGCCTGAATGGGAACAAATTCCCACAGACACATATTGGCAATTGTTACAGCTACAAGGTTGGGCCAATCTAAAGTAATGCGCATGGTTTTGGGATGTCCCCATGCTCATATAGGTGTGATGGTTAGGTGTCTACATACTTTTGTTTTTATTTGTATTATTAGTATTTAAAAGGACACAATTCAGATAGTTCAATAATATTTTTTTTTTAAATACAATTTAGTTCTATTATAAAATTTGCTTTGCTTGGCATCCTGTGCTGACGTTCATGCCTGGGAGGGCTAAAAACAGTGCACGTTTCTTGAGTTTTACATGGCAGCATTGTTTGCAGAAAAGTATAACATTTTTACAAACATCTTTACAAACAATATGTGTCTATATTTTGCTCAAGACACGTGTACACTCATGAGACTATGTTTTATTATTTATAGAAATTAATTGTAATTTTTTATATGCATGATCTATCTTATAAAAGTTTAAATTTGCAATTTCTGTGGAGTAAATCTTTTTTAAGATTTCCAGCACACAATCAGAAATGTGCTGCCTTTTTTGCCTCTGGGTTCAATACAGTCAAAAATGTGTCTTCAAGATATATATATATATATATATAGTATATATAGTTAACATTGGAACCCAAAGGGGAACCAAAAAAGGGGGGTGCGCTAAGTAATGACAAGGCAGTCTATGCACAAACCGTCAAACCAGGTGTGGGGACGGACAACGAAGGGTGGCTCCAAATAACGAGCATACAACTGTGGCGGCAGCTCCTCTGGTCCTCGGTATGAAGATTCTGAAAAATTATGAATAAGAAAGAGGGCGCCACATAGCGTAATACGGTCTGGAAATCAGCAAAGGAAATATAGTCGAAAAGGCTTACCGGAAGAAAATGCACCGTACTGTGACCGGTGCTAACAGGCAGACTAACACTCACAGTGGTTAGTACACTGGTGGATCTGTGATCTGTGGCGTCTGGATCAGACAGGTGAGCTCCTGTGTCACTCTAGGCTGGATAAATCGCCTTCTGGTGGAGTGGAATAATGCAACCAGGCAAGTGTGTGCAGTCCGTGAGCCCTACCAAAGTAGGGATATAAAACAAGACAACTTCCGCAGAGTAAAACAAATTTTAATCCAAATGTTGTTATTAAAAAAAATCCCATTTGAATACAATGATTTAGAGATTTTTTTTTTTTATATATTTGAACTTATGTGTGCGTATTTACTGTACATATACATTGTCATAAGTATTATTATTGTCCTCTAATTTAAATATTTTTCTTAAATTTCTTTAAAAAATTATTTTGTTAATGCCTTGTAATGGGTTAAAGAAACAGGTTAATGAAGTATCTTCCAGTATGTATCCAAAAAAAAAAAAAAAAAAAAATGAAATTCCGCTAGACCAACTGTTAAAACCTGGTTTTGAAATGTTAATTTCTGTTTTAAAGAAACTTGTGATAAATCAGGTAGCAGAATACCTGCGGCTTTAGCAGACACTAGACACTGTGTGGTGCGCAGGGCCAGTCTTGTGACAATTTGCCTCTGGCATCCAAGAAAAACATTTGTGGTGAGAGACAACAGTACATACTTGAGTATCTGTAATACTTTCATTTATAAATCAGTGAGAGTGACTATTTAAAATCAGGCTAAAAGAGAACTACTGTATTTGCAGGAAAAAACACCTTATTTCAAGCACACAGAGAGCAGGCTTTCTTCCTTCCAGACATACACTAGGATTCTCGGATGCAAGTAACCAAACTGGCAAATTTAACTGCAAACAAGTAATTAAAGAGAAGTAACTAAAACTGTCCTCCTTCTATGCTTCAGTTTACTAGAAATTTCATTCCTAAAAGGTCTGAAACACATTTGCCTCTATTTTTATTTCTGTTGATTATTTAGGGAAGCTATTGCATTAGGAGATAACTTTCTAGTGACATTTATCTAAGTGTGAAATGACACTAAAAAATATACTAAATATACTAAATATACTCTAAAACATTCTAACAATGAAATAGGAAGAGTTTAAATCAGATACAATCGAGATTTAAGTGCACTCATCACCTAAAATATAACTTCTAATTATATACTATATATTATCAATATGGCTATTGAATGAAAATGACCTAAAATATCACCACTATGTGAAACTACTCTAAACTCAAACTTTTCCTGCAATGTAGTAAAAAACTAGTAAAGGAAGTAAAATCACTGACTGGCTTTACCTCTGTGCTTCTGTATCAGGTGGTAGCTCTGAAGATCAGCAAGATACTACATCAAATAGAAAGAAAATATGTAACAAAAATGACGCATTTCGCCTTTTCAGTTTTCCTCTTTCCCACATTATTCAAGTCCCTGTTCTATAAATGTGATCCAATTATTGCATTTCAAAGTATTTGATAAGTAATAGTATGATACTCTTTTCTCTATTACAATGCACCAAACAGTAAACAGCAAATATGCTTCTCAATTTAAACATCTCAAGCTTTTCACTTCTGGATTGAAGAGTTGAGTTTTTTATTGTGTTTATAACCATGATAAAAACAAATTGCCTTATAATTCTTTCTAGTATTTGATAAGTATCATCTAGTGCAACGTTATTTTTTTTTCTATGGGAAATGTTAATATGCACCTTAGTGTGCAAGTAATCAGTAGAATGCAAAATCTGTCCCCCCCACTTTCATTAGAGATATTAATGTAAATTTAGAAATGACTTTACCTAATAATTTAGTAATCTGAATTACAAGAGTTAGCTTCTTAGTATGTCCAGTGTGCTTATAAGAGAAAAACTGGAGTTGCAAACAGTTAATTGTTAGTATGATTGTTATAGTTTGCAGATATTCATTATTAACAGCATGCAAAATAAAACATTAATGCTAAGTTATAAAATGTGACTTTAAATGCAAATTGTCCAGAAACGTAATTGACTTAATTTTACTCAATTACATTTTAGATGTATCTTTTAAGGCTAGTTCCATTTTTACAGAAACAATATATTTTATGGAACTAAATGCCTTTATGTAAGAAAGACAGAAATATTATATCTTAAATATATACAGTAATAAGCTTGTGTTTTTTATTGCATTAGGATGTATACCCGTATACCCTTATACATTAATAACGTTTATGAAAGTTTAACAAAACATCTCTCCAAACTACATTGTTTTCTTTTTTTTGTCCGGTATATGTCCGGTACATATCACACTGGTATAAATTACACTGGGCATAAACACAGCTTTTATGCTCATAAAAGCATATATACTATATATATATCTAACATTATTAGGACAAACTTTATTTTATTTGGTTGCTAAAAGTATATTAGACTGTTGGACTAGTATTTACAGTTTTCTTTCAATATCAACCCATTGCTAGAAAAGATACCACATCACATTAATGTCTCAATTCAAACAATCAACTTCCATGATGCAAAAGATAAAGGAAAATATATTTTGCTCAAATACTTAACAAACATGAAAGTTTGGGTGAGAGAATAGGCAAAATAGTGTAATTGAAACAGTGTTCAGCTTTAAAAATCCATATTCCTGTATGTTTTTTTAATAAGCAAGAAATAAAATATTAAAAAGTTGATATTACAGTTGTGCACATGTAAATACTGTTGGCCGAAGGGAAACAAATAAAGGATATCATGAGATAAAAAGTCAGTATGGGACTTTAAGCTCAGAGTTACAGATTATCTTATAAAATAATTAAAAACTGCCAGTCCACAAGTCAAAAATATATTTGATAATTTTAAAAGAAAACAGCTTTAACAGTAACCAGAACGAATGATTTAAATGAACAGTCTACGGGCTGAATTATCAAGCTCTCCATAATTTATTGTTTAAAAAGATAGATAACACCTTTACTGCCAAATCTCCAGCTTTATATAACCAACATTGTTATATTAATATATTTTATAGGCCGCTCCTTATCTCAGTGCTTTTCATTAGCTTTTTAAATCTTGCACAACAGTCAGACAGTGCTAGTTCATGTGTGCCATATAGATAACATTGTGCTCATTCCAGTGGAGAATGATAATGGTTATGTAATAACCAACACTGATTGGCTAAAATAAAAGATTGCAAAAAGCACTGAGATAAGAGGCAGTCTACAGGTGCTTAGATATAGGTAATCATAGTGGTAAAAAGTATATTAATATGACAGTGTTGGTTACACAAAATCGAGGAATGGGTAATAAAGGGATTATCTATCTTTTTAAACAATAAACATTTTCAAGTAGACTGTCCCTTTATTAAGGCCGCCATTCTTTTCTGCCAAGAAGTCAACAAAGGACGTAGAAATTGACAGAAAAAAAAGATTGTCATCCTTGCAAAAGTGCATTATAATTTCTAAATATGCTTGATGAAGGTTCCTAGGTATTGTTAACCACATCAGCAAAAGGATTCAGCACGGCTTCAGAAATTAGTGTTAAAAGAATAAAAATAAATAAATAAAATAGTGATGTTTTATTGGTAATGGGTTTAGTCCAATTATATTTAATTGCTAACATCTGAATACTTTCTACTGATAGAATTTCTCAGTGACTGTTGTGAAACTATGATATTTTTTTACTGGATACACTAACAAAAAACCTACAAGCTAGAAAAAAACTAAATCAACATATTTTTCTTCAAAAGTCTCCATAAAAGTCTAGGTAGACTTTTTACTCCCTTGTTATTCAGAATATGTGTATATATTATAGAGTTAGACTTACTTATATATAGACTGTGTTGACTAATGTTTTTCAAAAGCTTTTTGACCTTTTTTCAGAGTTCTGTGCTAGCGAAACTGTTCTTTTCAAACTTGTTGACAATTAAGGGGTATGAAGCTTCTAAGCTTACTTTCCTGCTTTTTCAAATAAAGATTCAAAGAGAACGAAGAAAAATAGATCATAGGAGTAAATTAGAAAGTTGCTTAAAAGTGCATGCTCTATCTCAATCGTGAAAGAAACAATTTGGGTTTCATATCCCTTTAACCCCATAGTATACATGTGATGCTCCTAGTGGGAAAAAGATAAAATTGTTCTGAGAAACTTGATAATGCACATAACATGATGATTCCTATGCAAATTCAGCTCAGGGAAAAATAATTATATGTTGAAAACTCTTAATGAACATATGCATTTTAGGTGGTGATTGTGGTATGTTTAACTAAAGTCTATAAATTAAGTAAAAAGTGAGTAATCCAACTAACTGCTTGAGTTATTAGGTGATGAAGTTTAGAACTTGTATCCAGATGTAAACTGTATGAGAATCCAATGAATGAGTCAGCAGCTGTAAACTCTATAGGAAAAGCTGACATGACAAGTCTGTTCTTTCCTTAATACGTTTTGTTATTCCCTATTGTCAGCGCCAAGACTCCCATTTTCTTACTTGAATTACATCAGGAGGGGAATATCTACAAACTAGGAAGAAAGTCCACTTTTTTACTATTTTATTTTCACAAAGCAAACAGGAGAAGGTTACACTTGGATACAAAGTTTGTCATGTAGAATATTATTGAATATGTATAAGAGATGACAAGGTATTTCTACAGTCCATAGCTGGTGAAGTTGGGACCTTCACTAAGGTTGTATATAACTCCATGTATAAGTGTAGTATCATTTTACATGCCCAGTGCTCTACAGTGGGAAGTTAAAAACAAATTCCTGCAAGGGCATTAAACACATAGGGTTAGATTACAAGTGGAGCGCTAAATTATTGAGCTAATTAACCAGCCATTTAAAGTGGCTGGTTATTGGTACCGCAAGCTTGTGGTAGCAGTTAGTGCTTATAAAATGAATCAGTGATCAGATCTTTGGTTAATTTTATAAATATGCCCCAAATGGCCCCAAAATACTGTGTAGTGTATTTTATTAAAAAATAAAGATGGCGGCATCTTTATTTTTTAATAAAATTACTGCACTAGGCTGTATTTTGGGGGTGAAGTTGGCGGGAGTGGTGCCTTTATATTGCTGTCTATGGGAACTGTGTGTCCCCAGTAAATATATATGTATATGAATATATACATATATATTTATGTGTTAATATATACACATATTAACACATAAATATGTATGTATATCATCATATACATATATATTTGCTGCCATCGCTGCACAACTTACCCCCTTCTCTGCACTGAAGTTCTGATACCTTCTCTAATGGCATAAGAACGAGGGTCCCATAGGAGCCGATGGAAGAGCGCTCTTGTAAGCGCAATGCTTCCCAGTGTTGTGAACACGAGCACTGGTATTACACAGTGGAGCACAAATATTGCGTTCATCAAAGCAATATTTAACGCTCCACCTGTAATCTGGCCCATAATTGTAGTCTGCTACAGAGCAGCATTGCACATCTAGGATGTAGATGAACACATCTGGTAAGTCAATGGCATGAAAGGTATGTGTTTATCCACCAATCAGAAGCTAGCTCCCAGTAGGGCACTGTGTGCTGATCCTCAGCCTAGGAGGGCGGTACAATAAAGGATATTAAAAAATTAATTACACTTTATAGAAGAAGTAAATTGAATACTCTCTTAATACTACATGCTCTATCTGGACCACAAAGGGTTATTTTTTTAATTTTCCTTTTGTCTCTGTTCCATCTAAAAGAGAACTTATTTGTGCTCTGCTTTTTGAAAAACATGGATTTTCCTGGGCTGAACAACAATTTTTTCTGTCCCTATTTGTTGAGTCACTTTGTGCACAATCAGACACTTCCGGCTAATTTTAAGTAAAATCTAAACAGCTTTCAATCAAACTTTTTGTATTTTTTACACATTTATCTACTGCTCTTTCATATATGTGATACAATAATTGTGTACCATGTCCCTTTAAAGCAGAAAATAATTGTATTTTTGCAGTTGCTAAGATAAAAAAGCAGTGACCTAACTCATTAGCTCTTTGATTTAATATATTGACACTTGGGTACGAATAATTCCGTTTAGTGGCTTTTGCTTCCCAGGGATCAATTTAATTAGTTATAAAATGTGACTCCTTGTCAGGAGCCAGAAGAAATGCTGACGTTAAATAAAGTCATATGCAATTTAAACAATAAAGCTATCGATGGCTGCTTAAAAGTTAATGATGCACAAAAAATAGCTTAATAGAGACAACCTCAGCAATGAAAGTGGTGGTCGAAAAATTAAGCTAAGTGGATAGATGAGGCATGGTGATGCATTGCATAAACAAATTTAGGAGTAGGATGTTTGTAGGCTAATCTGCCTGAGAAAAAATATATGTCAATGAAATAAGAAAACTTATTTATTTGTAGGAAAACAATAAATAACTTAATTCTTCTGCAGACATTACAAGCCATATGTGGCTGTACCATTTTAGTATCTTTTAGAAACCCACCACTGTTTGCAAAATATGTTGCAACATGTCTTCCATATAGTGGTCAAGACACGTGCACTTTTCTGATCTTACCTAGGTATGCAGTTCTAACAAGAGATATCAATAGAACAAAGTAAATTTGATAGACAAATATTACATTCTCTATCTGAATCATGATAGCTTAAAGGGACACTCGAGTCACAATTAAACTTTCATGATTCAGATAGAACATGCAATTTTAAACAACTTTAAATCTACAAACTTGTAAAAATGTGTTCATCTACTGGAGAACATTAATCTAATATGCATATTTCATAAAGTTTATGTTTAAAAAAACTGTGTCCACCATTGCAGAGGCATTTCAGAGTTTGTTTTGTTAAAGGGACAGTCAACACCATAATTTTTGTTGTTTTAAGAGATAGATAATCCCTTTATTACCCACTCCCCAATTTTGCATAACCAACACAGTTATAATAATATACTTTTTACCTCTGTGATTAACTTGTATCTAAACATCTTCTGACAGCCCCCTGATCACATGACATTTTATTTATTATCTTTTGACTTTCAGTTTAGCCAATTAGTGCAGTGTCTGCCACAATCCACGGGCGTGCTCACAATGTTATCTATAGGGTTTACCTGAACTAGCTCTCCCCTGCTGTGAAAAGCAAATACAAAAAAATGTGATTAGAGGCGGCCTTCAAGGGCTTAGAAATTATCATATGAGCCTTACTAGGTCTAGCTTTCAACTAAGAATACCAAAAGAACAAAGCAAAATTGTTGATAAAAGTAAATTGGAAAGTTGTTTAAAATTACATGCCCTATTTGAGACATGAAAGTTTTTTTTTGGACTTGACTGTCCCTTTAAAGTTGCTGAACCATAAAACTTTACAAATACCATTAATGCTAAATCATATCTTATTATATCTTATCTTAAATCCAAATCTTATTTTCGAATAACAGACAGCCCAGTTTGTTTTTTCAGCACCTGGGTAGCGCTTTCTGATTGATGGCTACATTTAGACACTAATCAGCAACCACTACCCAGGTGCTGAACCAAATATGGGCCGGCTCCTAAGCTTACATTCTTGCTTTTTAAAATGAAGATACCAAGAGAATGAAGAAAATTTGATAATAGAAGTAAATTAGAAAGTTGCTTAAAATTGCTGCTCTATCTGAATCATGAAAGTTTAATTTTCCCTATCCCTTTAATTGAGTCAACACTACACATTAATGACTAAAATGTAGGCACTCTAGTAGCTGTATGAACTGATGCTATAGTTACACTTGATAACAAATTTACATACATAGAAGTAGGCTTGTAAAGGTAAAGAAACACTAACAGCGTCCCTGTACCCCAAAAATTCTATTGTACATACAAAGGAGCGGCTTTTAAACTTAAAATATTTGTTGCCAAGTCATCTAAGATTTTCCTCCATGTATTTTTCTGAGAATCTGTATTAATTTGATATTTACTGAGCTTTATTAGTACTTTATAACTGTTTCTACAGCATTTTCATCTTTGAACGTTCATCTACAAATGAGAGAAACATATGACGATAGACAGACAGACAGATAGGTAGATAGATAAATAAACATAAATTCAGACAGACAGACAGACAGATAAATAAACAGAAATTCAGACAGACAGACAGACAGACAGATAGATAGATAGATAGATAGATAGATAGATAGATAGATAGATAGATAGATAGATGATAGGCAGACATGTAGGTAGATGGATAGATAGATAGATAGATAGATAGATAGATAGATAGATAGATGATAGGCAGACATGTAGGTAGATGGATAGATAGATAGATAGATAGATGATAGGCAGACATGTAGGTAGATGGATAGATAGATAGATGATAGGCAGACATGTAGGTAGATGGATAGATAGATAGATAGATAGATGATAGGCAGACATGTAGGTAGATGGATAGATAGATAGATAGATAGATGATAGGCAGACATGTAGGTAGATGGATAGACAAGTTTGACAACATACAGATAGGTATTTGATTATCTTTCATAGAAAAAATAAATATTATTTCCTACTATACTACATAATGCAAATATCAATTTTTCCTGTTTAAATGTATTATTCGCAATTTCCTTTGCTAATAAACTACCCGGTTTGTAGATCAAACCTATTAAAGGTTATGTTTTCTCATGAATGGCTTCCTTCAGACTTTCCATGTTAGTTGTATTGTAATATGCAGTGTTCATAAAATAAGCTAATTAAACATTCAATATTAAATAATTATTAATAATAAAAAAACAATTTAAAACAAAAACTTTCCAGTTGACTTGTATTAACTCTTATAAACATGTGTGCGTGTGCGTATATATATATATATATATATATATATATATATATGTGCGTGTGTGTGTGCGTATATATATATATATATATATATACTGTATGTGTGTGTGTGCGTATATATATATATATATATATATATACTGTATGTGTGAGTGTGTGCGTATATATATATATATACTGTATGTGTGTGTGTGCGTATATATATATATATATATATATATATACTGTATGTGTGTGTGTGCGTATATATATATATATATATATATATATATATATATACTGTATGTGTGTGTGTGTGCGTATATATATATATACTGTATGTGTGTGTGTGCGTATATATATATATATATATATATACTGTATGTGTGTGTGTGCGTATATATATATATATATATATATATATATATATATATATATATATATACTGTATGTGTGTGTGTGCGTATATATATATATATATATACTGTATGTGTGTGTGTGCGTATATATATATAAATATATATATACTGTATGTGTGTGTGTGCGTATATATATATATATATATATATATATATATATATATATATATGTGTGTGCGTATATATATATATATATATATATATATATATATATATATAAAGCCCAATGTACTGTAATTCCCCCATCTACACTATTTCTTATGCCTTTACATGGAGGTTCAAGTGAACCTTGGCGGAGGCAAAAAAGATAGTGAGGATGGGGGAATTACAGTGCATGCTATATATGTTTGATGCGGTGACTTACCCACAGGCGCTTTACCTGCTACATATATATATAGCTAAAGACCTGTAAATGCTCTTGAGTCTACCTAGGCATGGTCTTATTGAAAGGTTGAAAGAGAGATATAATTATCATTTTGTTTTGCATTTCCCTATAAAAACAACTAATTAAAATGAAAACCTTTGGTTCATTAAACATTATATAGACAGATCTGCTTTTGCTGTTAGATTGCTAAATAAGATTTTATTTTTACTGCAAAAGAATACTTTTATAATACTAAATTAGAAAAGAACGTGAAATGCATGAAATAGTTTGATTTTGGTTGCATGTGAATTACAATGAATTGAAGTGTTAAATTTAGTTACACTTCTTCTGTTCTGTCAATACAAATCAAAATATACAACACCTCGGTTCTGCCCTTCTGTTTGCAATTCAGTGTGGAAGGAAAGGCTTTGTCAGTGCATTTAAATTAAGCAGACTGAAAGTGTCGATATATGTTAAGCCAAACTGAACAGCCCACATACTGTACATTTTGTCTGATATTTAATACTATGTATAAAATTGTAGCTGTTCATTGTTATTGGGTAGAATTAAAACTTTGGCCCCCATTTATCAAACTTGCATGAGCGAGCCTGCAGCTGAAAGTTAATCATCGGGGGTCATCAGACCACAGCTTGATTACCAGTATGCCAGCTATTAGCTAGCGGATTAGATCACCCCAAGTATGTTTGTCCCAGGGTGATTGACAATCCCTACTAGCGCACCCATGGGCTAGCGTGAGCAGGGGGTCGGCATTGCGCAACTAAATACTTGAGCAATGTTAAATACGGGCAGCGTATTGTTGCAATATGCTGCCCGCATTCTGCAATCTTGGGCGGACAGGTTTGCGTGAGCGAACACTGTCCATCCGGCAGATGATAAATGCTGGCCTATATCTTCTTTTTTTAAAGTATTCACTGAGTATCACTCCCTGCAATAAGTAGGAGATTTAAAGTGAAAGTCAACCCTAGCGTTGTACAAACGCTAGGATTGACTATTGAAACAAATTAAGGGGACTTTCATCCATGAAGTATAAGATACTTCATGCAGAAAGCTCCTTTAATTGTTTAAATCGATTGCCGTTCTTAGCTGCTACAGCAGCCCACGGCTAAAAGTTTTTTTGCTAAGAAGTGAAGTTTTCACCTCTTAGCCAATAGCCGTGCGGTAAATCCGGCTCCCATGGGCACCAAGCCAGATTTACCGCTCAGCTATTGGCTAAGAGGTGAAAATGCACCATTATGTTCTTTCTTCTTTCATCTAAAAAAGGTATTTCTAAAATATATTTTTTTATTTATTTTGTTGTAAAATAGATGTTCCTGTGCCAGTGTCTACTGATAAAGCAGGGGTGATCTGCTTATCAGTCAGTGAACTAGCAATCCTTAAAGGGACACTGAACCCAATTTTTTTTCTTGCATGATGTAGATAAAGCATGCAATTTTAAGCAACTTTCTAATTTACTCCTATTATCAAATTTTCTTCATTCTCTTGGAATCTTTATTTGAAAAACAAGAATGTAAGTTTAGATTTTTGGGTAAAAACCTGGGTTGTCCTTGCTGATTGGTGAATAAATTCATTCACCAATAAACAAGTGCTGTCCAGTGTACTGAACCAAAAATTGTATGGCTCCTTAGCTTAGATGCCTTCTTTTTCAAATAAAGATAGCAAGAGAATGAAGAAAAATTGACAATAGTAGTAAATTAGAAAGTTGCTTAAAATTGCATGCTCCATCTGAATCAGGAAAGAACACATTTGGGTTCAGTGTCCCTTTAAGGCTCAGTTGCACTTCCTGTTAGCTTAAAAAACAAAACAGCTTTAACCTAAAGGGACATTCCAGCCAAATTTAGAATCCACGTGGATGCATTTCAGTTTTGAATAGAAGCATTTCTGTAATATACATACATTATCAAAATGCTTCTAATAAAAGATATAGCATTTTAAACACAGAACTTGATCTGACAGCCTAAGGTGCTTGTACCATCTGGTAATGACTCAATTTGTTAATTGCTGACATGATACAAGCCCCACTGGCACTCTGAGCAGCTGCAGTAATTAAAATGCTTGTGCACTGAGAATATCTAGCTATGCTTCATGTGCATGTGCATAGAAAAATGCTAACACTAAAATGGTGATTACCTTTACTAGAAGCATTTTCACCAATACTTTTATATTGCAAATATGTTTCTATTCAAAGATAAAATTAATCTATGTGCATTTATATTTTGACCGGAATGTCCCTTTCCATTTTTAATGAAAACCCCCCAAAATGAAAACCTATTATTGTAAAAATATAAAAGCACATCAGATAATCAGTGTTTGTAGTGGGGTAGCAATATAGATAGCTTATTTGTGTGTGTGTTTGTTTTTAAATAAACGCAGGCCTCTTTAATAAAAAGTGTTCATTTTAAGAAAAGTGATTATGACAGAAGTCCTGCTGCACTCATCCATATTAATTAAAGGGACATTTCAAAGAATCCTGGTTCTTTTGTAGTACTTGTATTTGTAATACATTTGCTGTAAAAAAAAAAACATAATTTATGTAAGAACTTACCTGATAAATTCATTTCTTTCATATTAACAAGAGTCCATGAGCTAGTGACGTATGGGATATACATTCCTACCAGGAGGGGCAAAGTTTCCCAAACCTTAAAATGCCTATAAATACACCCCTCACCACACCCACAAATCAGTTTAACGAATAGCCAAGAAGTGGGGTGATAAGAAAAAGTGCGAAGCATATAAAATAAGGAATTGGAATAATTGTGCTTTATACAAAAAAATCATAACCACCACAAAAAAGGGTGGGCCTCATGGACTCTTGTTAATATGAAAGAAATGAATTTATCAGGTAAGTTCTTACATAAATTATGTTTTCTTTCATGTAATTAACAAGAGTCCATGAGCTAGTGACGTATGGGATAATGACTACCCAAGATGTGGATCTTTCCACACAAGAGTCACTAGAGAGGGAGGGATAAAATAAAGACAGCCAATTCCTGCTGAAAATAATCCACACCCAAAATAAAGTTTAACAAAAAACATAAGCAGAAGATTCAAACTGAAACCGCTGCCTGAAGAACTTTTCTACCAAAAACTGCTTCAGAAGAAGAAAATACATCAAAATGGTAGAATTTAGTAAAAGTATGCAAAGAAGACCAAGTTGCTGCTTTGCAGATCTGGTCAACCGAAGCTTCATTCCTAAACGCCCAGGAAGTAGATACTGACCTAGTAGAATGAGCTGTAATTCTTTGAGGCGGAGTTTTACCCGACTCAACATAGGCAAGATGAATTAAAGATTTCAACCAGGATGCCAAAGAAATGGCAGAAGCTTTCTGGCCTTTCCTAGAACCGGAAAAGATAACAAATAGACTAGAAGTCTTACGGAAAGATTTCGTAGCTTCAACATAATATTTCAAAGCTCTAACAACATCCAAAGAATGCAATGATTTCTCCTTAGAATTCTTAGGATTAGGACATAATGAAGGAACCACAATTTCTCTACTAATGTTGTTGGAATTCACAACTTTAGGTAAAAATTCAAAAGAAGTTCGCAACACCGCCTTATCCTGATGAAAAATCAGAAAAGGAGACTCACACGAAAGAGCAGATAATTCAGAAACTCTTCTAGCAGAAGAGATGGCCAAAAGGAACAAAACTTTCCAAGAAAGTAATTTAATGTCCAATGAATGCATAGGTTCAAACGGAGGAGCTTGAAGAGCTCCCAGAACCAAATTCAAACTCCAAGGAGGAGAAATTGACTTAATGACAGGTTTTATACGAACCAAAGCTTGTACAAAACAAGGAATATCAGGAAGAATAGCAATCTTTCTGTGAAAAAGAACAGAAAGAGCAGAGATTTGTCCTTTCAAAGAACTTGCGGACAAACCCTTATCCAAACCATCCTGAAGAAATTGTAAAATTCTCGGTATTCTAAAAGAATGCCAAGAAAAATGATGAGAAAGACACCATGAAATATAAGTCTTCCAGACTCTATAATATATCTCTCGAGATACAGATTTACGAGCCTGTAACATAGTATTAATCACGGAGTCAGAGAAACCTCTATGACCAAGAATCAAGCGTTCAATCTCCATACCTTTAAATTTAAGGATTTCAGATCCGGATGGAAAAAAGGACCTTGTGACAGAAGGTCTGGTCTTAACAGAAGAGTCCATGGCTGGCAAGATGCCATCCGGACAAGATCCGCATACCAAAACCTGTGAGGCCATGCCGGAGCTATTAGCAGAACAAACGAGCATTCCCTCAGAATCTTGGAGATTACTCTTGGAAGAAGAACTAGAGGCGGAAAGATATAGGCAGGATGATACTTCCAAGGAAGTGATAATGCATCCACTGCCTCCGCCTGAGGATCCCGGGATCTGGACAGATACCTGGGAAGTTTCTTGTTTAGATGAGAGGCCATCAGATCTATCTCTGGGAGCCCCCACAATTGAACAATCTGAAGAAATACCTCTGGGTGAAGAGACCATTCGCCCGGATGCAACGTTTGGCGACTGAGATAATCCGCTTCCCAATTGTCTACACCTGGGATATGAACCGCAGAGATTAGACAGGAGCTGGATTCCGCCCAAACCAAAATTCGAGATACTTCTTTCATAGCCAGAGGACTGTGAGTCCCTCCTTGATGATTGATGTATGCCACAGTTGTGACATTGTCTGTCTGAAAACAAATGAACGATTCTCTCTTCAGAAGAGGCCAAAACTGAAGAGCTCTGAAAATTGCACGGAGTTCCAAAATATTGATCGGTAATCTCACCTCCTGAGATTCCCAAACTCCTTGTGCCGTCAGAGATCCCCACACAGCTCCCCAACCTGTGAGACTTGCATCTGTTGAAATTACAGTCCAGGTCGGAAGAACAAAAGAAGCCCCCTGAATTAAACGATGGTGATTTGTCCACCACGTTAGAGAGTGTCGAACAATCGGTTTTAAAGATATTAATTGAGATATCTTCGTGTAATCCCTGCACCATTGGTTCAGCATACAGAGCTGAAGAGGTCGCATGTGAAAACGAGCAAAGGGGATCGCGTCCGATGCAGCAGTCATAAGACCTAGAATTTCCATGCATAAGGCTACCGAAGGGAATGATTGTGACTGAAGGTTTCGACAAGCTGTAATCAATTTTAGACGTCTCTTGTCTGTTAAAGACAGAGTCATGGACACTGAATCTATCTGGAAACCCAGAAAGGTTACCCTTGTTTGAGGAATCAAAGAACTTTTTGGTAAATTGATCCTCCAACCATGATCTTGAAGAAACAACACAAGTCGATTCGTATGAGACTCTGCTAAATGTAAAGACGGAGCAAGTACCAAGATATCGTCCAAATAAGGAAATACCACAATACCCTGTTCTCTGATTACAGACAGAAGGGCACCGAGAATCTTTGTGAAAATTCTTGGAGCTGTAGCAAGGCCAAACGGTAGAGCCACAAATTGGTAATGCTTGTCTAGAAAAGAGAATCTCAGGAACTGATAATGATCTGGATGAATCGGAATATGCAGATATGCATCCTGTAAATCTATTGTGGACATATAATTCCCTTGCTGAACAAAAGGCAATATAGTCCTTACAGTTACCATCTTGAACGTTGGTATCCTTACATAACGATTCAATAATTTTAGATCCAGAACTGGTCTGAAGGAATTCTCCTTCTTTGGTACAATGAAGAGATTTGAATAAAACCCCATCCCCTGTTCCGGAACTGGAACTGGCATAATTACTCCAGCCAACTCTAGATCTGAAACACAATTCAGAAATGCTTGAGCTTTCACTGGATTTACTGGGACATGGGAAAGAAAAAATCTCTTTGCAGGAGGTCTCATCTTGAAACCAATTCTGTACCCTTCTGAAACAATGTTCTGAATCCAAAGATTGTGAACAGATTTGATCCAAATTTCTTTGAAAAAACGTAACCTGCCCCCTACCAGCTGAACTGGAATGAGGGCCGTACCTTCATGTGAACTTAGAAGCAGGCTTTGCCTTTCTAGCAGGCTTGGATTTATTCCAGACTGGAGATGGTTTCCAAACTGAAACTGCTCCTGAGGACGAAGGATCAGGCTTTTGTTCTTTGTTGAAACGAAAGGAACGAAAACGATTGTTAGCCCTGTTTTTACCTTTAGATTTTTTATCCTGTGGTAAAAAAGTTCCTTTCCCACCAGTAACAGTTGAAATAATAGAATCCAACTGAGAACCAAATAATTTGTTTCCCTGGAAAGAAATGGAAAGTAGAGTTGATTTAGAAGCCATATCAGCATTCCAAGTCTTAAGCCATAAAGCTCTTCTGGCTAAGATAGCCAGAGACATAAATCTAACATCAACTCTAATAATATCAAAAATGGCATCACAGATGAAATTATTAGCATGCTGGAGAAGAATAATAATATCATGAGAATCACGATTTGTTACTTGTTGCGCTAGAGTTTCCAACCAAAAAGTTGAAGCTGCAGCAACATCAGCCAATGATATAGCAGGTCTAAGAAGATTACCTGAACATAGATAAGCTTTTCTTAGAAAAGATTCAATTTTTCTATCTAAAGGATCCTTAAACGAGGTACCATCTGACGTAGGAATGGTAGTACGTTTAGCAAGGGTAGAAATAGCCCCATCAACTTTAGGGATTTTGTCCCAAAATTCTAACCTGTCAGGCGGAACAGGATATAATTGCTTAAAACGTTTAGAAGGAGTAAATGAATTACCCAATTTATCCCATTCCTTAGCAATTACTGCAGAAATAGCATTAGGAACAGGAAAGACTTCTGGAATAACCGCAGGAGCTTTAAAAACCTTATCCAAACGTATAGAATTAGTATCAAGAGGACTAGAATCCTCTATTTCTAAAGCAATTAGTACTTCTTTAAGTAAAGAGCGAATAAATTCCATCTTAAATAAATATGAAGATTTATCAGCATCAATCTCTGAGACAGAATCCTCTGAACTAGAAGAGTCCAAAGAATCAGAATGATGGTGTTCATTTAAAAATTCATCTGTAGAGAGAGAAGATTTAAAAGACTTTTTACGTTTACTAGAAGGAGAAATAACAGACAAAGCCTTCTTTATGGATTCAGAAACAAAATCTCTTATGTTATCAGGAACATTCTGCACCTTAGATGTTGAGGGAACTGCAACAGGCAATGGTACATCACTAAAGGAAATATTATCTGCTTTAACAAGTTTGTCATGACAATTAATACAAACAACAGCTGGAGAAATAGCTACCAAAAGTTTACAGCAGATACACTTAGCTTTGGTAGATCCAGCAGGCAGTGGTTTTCCTGTAGTATCTTCTGGCTCAGATGCAACGTGAGACATCTTGCAATATGTAAGAGAAAAAACAACATATAAAGCAAAATAAATCAAATTCCTTATAAGACAGTTTCAGGAATGGGAAAAAAATGCCAAACATCAAGCTTCTAGCAACCAGAAGCAAATGAAAATGAGACTGAAATAATGTGGAGACAAAAGCGACGCCCATATTTTTTGGCGCCAAATAAGACGCCCACATTATTTGGCGCCTAAATGCTTTTGGCGCCAAAAATGACGCCACATCCGGAACGCCGACATTTTTGGTGCAAAATAACGTCAAAAAATGACGCAACTTCCGGCGACACGTATGACGCCGGAAACGGAAATGAATTTTTGCGCCAAAAAAATCCGCGCCAAAAATGACGCAATAAAATGAAGCATTTTCAGCCCCCGCGAGCCTAACAGCCCACAGGGAAAAAAGTCAAATTTTTGAGGTAAGACAAAATATGATAATTTAAAGCATAATCCCAAATATGAAACTGACTGTCTGGAAATAAGGAAAGTTGAACATTCTGAGTCAAGGCAAATAAATGTTTGAATACATATATTTAGAACTTTATAAATAAAGTGCCCAACCATAGCTTAGAGTGTCACAGAAAATAAGACTTACTTACCCCAGGACACTCATCTACATGTTTGTAGAAAGCCAAACCAGTACTGAAACGAGAATCAGTAGAGGAAATGGTAAATATAAGAGTATATCGTCGATCTGAAAAGGGAGGTAAGAGATGAATCTCTACGACCGATAACAGAGAACCTTATGAAATAGACCCCGTAGAAGGAGATCACTGCATTCAATAGGCAATACTCTCCTCACATCCCTCTGACATTCACTGCACGCTGAGAGGAAAACCGGGCTCCAACTTGCTGCGGAGCGCATATCAACGTAGAATCTAGCACAAACTTACTTCACCACCTCCCTTGGAGGCAAAGTTTGTAAAACTGATTTGTGGGTGTGGTGAGGGGTGTATTTATAGGCATTTTAAGGTTTGGGAAACTTTGCCCCTCCTGGTAGGAATGTATATCCCATACGTCACTAGCTCATGGACTCTTGTTAATTACATGAAAGAAAAAAAAGTGGTCCATTTTTTAAATTCCAAAATCATCACAGAAGCACAAATTTGATGTCTAGATGCCAATCCTGGACCACTCTGATCATCTGATTGCAAGATTGGCACCTAGGTACAGTTCTGTAACATTTCTCTATGACTGCACCTATCAAATGGAACTCATTGAGGCCAATTTAAAGGGCCACTAAACCCAAAAATTTTCTTTCATGATTCAGATAGAGAATAGAAATTTAAACAACATTACAATTTACTTCCATTATTTATTTTGCTTAATTTTTTAAATATCCTCAGTTGAAGAAAAAGCAATGCACATGGTGAGCCAATCACACGATGCTTCTATGTGCAGCAACCAATCAGCAGCTAGTGAGCATATCTAGATATGCTTTTCATCAAAGAATATCAAGAGAATAAAACAAATTAGATAATATAAGTAAATTAGAAATATGTTTAAAATTGCATACTCTTTCTAAATCATAAAAGAAAAAATGTGGGTGGCATGTCCCTTTAAGAAATGTCTTGGGGACCTGATCCGACAGAGCGGATCAGGTCCGCAAGACATCGCTGAATGCGGAGAGCAATACGCTCTCCGTATTCAGCATTGCACCAGCAGCTCACAAATAGGCCCCCTTGTCTCACTCAGCCAGACTTTCCTCTAGTCTCAAAAACGTTGTGTTCCTTAAAGGGACATTAAACACTAAATAAATGCTAGATAGAATGATGCATTCAAAGAAAAGATTAGATTTTTAAGTTTATTTAGCTATTTAAATATTGACAAATTTTGTTCTCATAACTGTATACTTATGATTTATGTAAATGCCTTTGTTTATTGTTCTCCATAACTGTATACTATGATTTATATAAATGTCTTCTGATTATTTTACTCCATAACTGTATACTATGATTTATATAAATGTCTTCTGATTATTTTACTCCATAACTGTATACTATGATTTATATAAATGTCTAATGATTATTGAACTCTATAACTTATACTATGATGTAGATACATTTCTTCTCATTATTGTTCTTCATAACTGTATACTTAATGTTACAGCGCTGCGCAATATGTTGGCGCTTTATAACTAAAGAATGATAATAATAATAAAAATAAATTTCCAGATTTAAAAAAAAATAAATCTTTATTTTTATTGTAAACTTGCTTCATAAACTAACCAATGCGATTATTACAGCAATGCAGCCCATGTTGAGTACAATATATATATTAATCCCAATATTAACTGTAACTACATTTTAATTGAGCGTAAGGTAGTAAATATTTTACAGTCCAGGCTCTGGCATTAAGAGTCAGGAAAATCCAAGTGCTGGTTAAAATAACATAATTTGCAGGACAAAATCTGCCATCCGTTGGAACAAAACAAAATAGCAGTTAGAGAAGTCAGTCTACATGGCAGTCGTGTGCGTGTTGTTTCTTTTTTATGTGCTAATGTAAGGCAAACTGTTTTGTCTCTGCATTGACTTTACATTAGCCGCAGCCTACTGAGAGGGGGCTGTTGGAAAAATAGAGGATATTAATACATTTTACTGTGTGCGGGCCAGCCAGTAGTTAGAGAGGGGGCCGGTGTTTTCTTAGGGCTCCGATGGCATAGCTAAGCATTCAGCCTACGGCAAGAAAAAAGGGCTTTTTTTGTTTTCTGGCTAGAAAGCCCAAGCATTCCCAAAGGAACACAATGAATAGCCATTCTGTCTGACACTGTTTCATAGACATTGAATTCTTGTTTTTCATAATTATTATGCCCGTCACTGGGTGTGCACATGACATTTGAGCGTGTTTTAAAGTCTTAACACACTCATGTGCCTGCAATAAAGTTATGCATAACAATCTAGGCTTTCAATGTACAACAGAGCAGGGTCTGTTGTGTTCACAAGTCACAGCTGCTGGGAGGCAATTGTGAAGACAACGGCTTAATCTAGCTGGAAAACGCAGGAAGACAAAAATATCCACTAAATTATCTCCCAAATTAGTCCAAACAATTCCTTTTGTTATATTTCCAGTGCAAGTTCTCTTACTGTACATTCCTGATTCGATTTCCTGATTCAATTTTATACTCTCAGTTTAGGTTCATCTTGTTACATTATTTCAAAATCATTTTCTCACAACCTTTATGGATAAAATGCCAGCAAAAATGCCAAAAATATATACATTTTTCTTTACGTTAGTCTATTGGCAAGATTACATATACGGCGCAGGCTTCTGAAATCCGCGTCGCCCGTAAATTCACCTTGCACATCGGGGGAATCCAATAAACCCCCCAGGCAGTTCATAAAGTCGGATAAACTAGCGATGTCCAGAAATGTGCGTAAATACAAATTTCTGGAGTCGCCAGTGACTTACGGCACTTTAGAAACTGCTGGTGCCTAAGAAAATAACAATGTCAAATCTCCCGTAAAAGTCTAACCGACCTCCCAAAAAGAAAGCTTACACGTAAAACGACTGTATCCGCCATCACCCGCATATCGGAACTAATAATAAATGTATTAACCTAATAATCTAATCTGCCTAATTCACCCACAACGCCAACTACCTAATTACACTATTAACCCCTAATCCACCAACCCCCACATCGCAAAGTACCTAATAAAACTATTAACCCCTAATGCACCATTCACCCACATCGCAATCTACCTAATAAAACTATTAACCCCTAATCCACCAACCCCCACAACGCAAAGTACCTATCAACACTATTAACCCATAAACCGCCAACCCCCCACAACGCATTAAACCTAATTAACCTATAAAACCCTAAACCGCCAACCCCCCACAATGCAAATAACTAATTAAATAACTAAGCCCCCTAACTGAACACCCCCTAAATTAACCCCAATTACTATACTAAATTACAATTAAAATAAAAAAAACTAACATTACTTTAAAAATAAAAAAACTAAATTTAAATTAATCTAAAATTACAAAAAATAAAAACGTCTAGCATAACAGAAAATAATAAACAAAATTATCAAAAATAAAAAAATGAAACCTAATCCCTATGAAAATAAAAAAGCCCCCGCAAAATAAAAATACCCCCTAATCTAATATAAACTAAACTACCAATAGGCCTTAAAAGGGCCTTTTGTAGGGCATTGCCCTAAATTAAACAGCTCTTTTATATTAAATAAATACTAAGTCCCCCCTAACACTAAAACCTCCCATCCACCAAACCCCCCAAAATAAAAATACCTAACACTAAAAATCCTAATCTACCCATTGCCCATAAAGGGGCATTTGTATGGGCATTGTCCTTAAAAGAGCATTCAGCTCTTTTACTGCCCTTAAAAGGTCATTCAGCTCTTTTACAAGTGCCCATGAAATCCCTGATCTAAAAAATATAAACAATACAAAAAATAAAAAATAAGGCTAAATTTAATCCCCAAATAGATACTCACAGTTCCTGAAGTCCGGTGGTGGTCTTCTTGCAGGCGGTGAAGTCTTCTTTCAAGCGGCTGACATCTTCTTCCAAGCGGGGACCTCTTCTTTCTTCATCCAGGACCAAGCCACTGGAGCGGAGTTGACCATGGCCCAGGACCTGCGATCGCTGAGCCATGGAGCGTGAAGGATCCTCTTTGTATGATCACTGCCGTACACTGACTATTGAATGCAAGGTACGCGTTTAAATATGGCGTAACTTGCATTCCTATTGGCCAAAAAATTCAAATCAGCCAATAGGATGAGAGCTACTCAAATCCTATTGGCTAATTCAATTTTTTTTAAATTTTAGATTAATTTAATTTTAGTATTTTTTATTTTTAAAGTAATCTTAGTTTTTTTATTTGAATTGTAAATTAGTATTTTTTAATTTAATGTAATAGGGGTTAATTTAGGGGGTGTTAGGTTAGGGGGCTTAGTAATTTAATTAGTTATTTGCGTTGTGGGGGGTTGGCAGATTAGGAGTTAATAGGTTAATTAAGTTTATTTTGTTGAGGGGGGTGGCGGTTTAGGGGTTAATAATTTAAATAGGTATTTTGCGATGTGGGTGAATGGCGGATTAGGGGTTAATCACTTTATTAGGTATATAGCGTTGTGGGGGGGGTTGGCGGATTAGGGGTTAATAGGTTAATTAGATGTTTTGCGATGGGGGGGTTGGCGGATAATATACTTTATTAGTTATTGCGGTGGGGTTGGCTGTTGACAGGTAAATAGATATTGCGCATGCGTCAGATGTTAGTTGTTATTTTCAGGGAGTTACGGTGCTCACATTTTCAGTGCAAGGCTTTTCTACGCCTGCCTATGTAGGTGAAAATGGAGTAAAATGTCTCAATTTTCGCCTTTTAAGTCCTTGCACTAAATATGTGATACTAACTTGCGACGCTGTTCTATGTTAGCATATGGGAGTAAGAATAGCGGGCGCCGGGTAAAATGTACGCGCTGCATTTATATGCGTCACCATATATGTGATAGCAATACAGGACTAAAAACCGTTGTCACCGGCTTTTGCGGGCGATGCCGCACATATAATCTTGTCCTATATAAGCAGTTTGCAGTGCTGATAAAACACATACAGAATTTGTGACTCACAGCGCTTTATTGCACATCCCTGGAATCTAAGCTGATAATTGGCAACTATTACCTAATAGAATGTAAAGGGACATTATATTGTAACCCCCCCCCCCAAAAAAAAACCCATTGTTTTAAAGGGACATGAAATCCCAAATGTTTCTTTCCTGATTAAGATACTGCCTACAATTTTAAACAACTTTTCATTATAGGTCTGTTATCACATTCACTTCATTCTCTTGGTATCCTTTGTTGAAGGAGAAGCAATGCACTACTGGGAACTAGCTCAACACATCTGATAAGCCAATCAGCAGCTAGCTCCTAGTGGTGCATTGTTTCCCCTGAGCCTACCTGGGTATGCTTTTCAATACATGATACAAAGAGAACAAAGAAAATTAGACAATAGAAGTAAACTGGAAAGTTGTATAAAACTGCGTGCTCTATCTGAATCATGAAAATTCAATTTAAAATTTACTCTCCCTTTAAGTTTAACGCCTTCAAATGGGTTAAGCATGTAGCCCACATGAAGAAATGCTTCTCATTGGCTCACAAGCATATGTTTTACTGTATAGTTAAAGGGACACTGAACTCAACATTTTTCATTTGTGATTCAGATAGAGCATGCAATTTTAAGCAACTTTCTAACTTACTCCTATTATCAAATTTACTTCATTCTCTTGGTATCTTTATTTGAAATGCAAGAATTTAAGTTTAGATGCCGGCCCATTTTTGGTGAACAACCTGGGTTGTTCTTGCTGATTGGTGGATAAATTCATCCACCAATAAAAAAAATGCTGTCCACAGTCTTAACAAAAAAAAAAGCTTAGATGCCTTCTTTTTCAAATAAAGCTAGCAAGAGAACAAATAAAAATTGATAATAGGAGAAAATTAGAAAGTTGCTTAAAATTGCATGCTCTATCTGAATCACGAAAGAAAAAATTTGGGTTCAGTGTCCCTTTAACCTAATTGTTTGGATTAAACACAGAAAACAAAGGAATTTGTTTAAAAATAAAATGTTCTAAAAATATAGCATTTTACTTTTACCCTAGAAAGTCCCTTTAAATTCAAAATGCAACTGTCATGCAATGTTTAATCAAGGAAAATAAAACAATATTGCTACATAAATGTGCATTATTTGTCTGTCTTTGCTATAAAATATGAGACATTTTGCTTTCCCCACTCCCTGTGCGCAGTCTGGTTTGATTTTGTTAGCTTTATTTATTTATTTTTGTGATCTGAGTAGGGTTTTGGCCTTCCAAATATGTATTAGAGATGTAAAGAAAGCAATATACACAATGAACATTTGTCGGACAATTAAATGTTTAGAAATGGTCAAGCAGATACAAATGCTAATATTTAGTTATAAAGTTATGTTAAACATATCATCTGATTGAATGCTGTATATCTGTCTGTTTGCCCTTTTATTTCCTGAATTTGTCAATGCCTTTAAGTGACTGTAATTGTTTGGTGTTTATATGTATTGTACCTGCAGGCTACCAGCCAGATTATAGCACATGCAACACATTTAGCTGTTGTGCAGTTGGTGGAGCTTTCGGTCCTTATCAAAGCACCAAAACGCTTATTTGCACATTTTGAGTGAAGATGCTGAATTTCATCTCCCAAATCCTTAACAGCATTTCACTAGCAGAAATCAACTGCATGTGTTCTGATGTTTGACGGGCATGTTATGCAGTGTTGAATTTCTGTTGAATAAACTTGCACATTAGGAGAATGTGCACTTAATCTGTATTCAGAGCTACTATGTTAATCGTGACATGTTAAAAATCTTTACTCGTGAGTGAGTATATTAAGGCTAAAAATAAGACAGAGTTACACACGCTCATATTTAAGAAGTCTGATCACCGCTTTGAGTTCCAAATATCCTCCGACAGTATAGTTTGTTTATTAACTGTGCCCCATGCTGTGATAGAATCAATTTACTAGAGTCCAAGTTTGAAGTTCAACATTCAATGCATATCCTCATATCTAGAGTATACATCTTGGATAATGACGTGGGGCCCAGCCATCTTTCTGAGTTTGTTTATGTCTGTTACGGATTCCCCTCATTATACATGCTGTTTAAGGGATTCCCCATGGATTAAGCCAGTTTACTGCATATTTTTTTAATTTTATACTAAACACAATGTATTAGATAGCTGTGTTTGCACAAGCATTACATTTGCAGCTCTTTACTTGAGATCCAAGTCCGTATTTGTTTTCATTAAGATTACAAAAAATATATATTATCACTAATCAGCTGCAGAAATGTTTCTCTGTGAAAACTACTTAAGTAGAAAATGCAATTTTAATATATAGGCATACATTTACATCCACTGTAGTATAAACAGGCATTCCATGCAGCGCCGAGTTTTATATTAAATATATATTGCTTGCGGTATGTCCCATAGGTGTAGCATACAAAAAAGTGTACTGAGACTAAATAGCTAAAAGGTCAATGACAGCAACAAATATCCAGATATCCAAGTTCTTGTAAACAGAATCTTGCAAACATATATTTGGGATTTAAAACTTTAATGATATTAAGTAGTGGGTAGTCAATTTTGGGTTTTATTTAATGCCTTTCTGTAATATACACATGTGTGTATGCATATATATATGTGTGTGTGTGCGTGTATATATACATTTTGTCTGTATATATATATATATATATGATGTGGTTAAACACAGAACTTGAAAGCAAAAAGTGTGAGATATTGTATATCTAATTTCCATATCTTACCCAGAGTTCCCTGGTGCATTGGTAACAATGTATACAGAGTACTTCTCGAGAAAAGCAAGTGGGGATACTTGCCTATATCTGCTAATGTTCCATACAATCATTCTATGATTCTTACTACTATGAAATGGAGGATTTTATTCTCATACTTTTATCTCCACCATAATTTAAATGAGTATTGCTGTTTCTCTGGAAATAAGCATCACCACCAGCAAATCAAACCTATCTTCTGCTGATGAGCAATAATGAACTTGCAACAGCTGTCCAGAAGTGGTTTGTTTTTGCTGCACCTACCCCATAAAAGGGATTGCTTTGGTTAAACACAGTACTTGAAAGCAAAAAGTGTGAGATAGTGTATATCTGATTTGCATATCTTACTGATAGTTCTCTGATGTAGTGGTAACATTGTATACAGAGTAGTTCTGGGGAAAATCAAGTGGGGATACTTGCCTAGATTTTCAAATTCTCTCTACAATAATTCTAGGCTCTTATATATATCTATATAAAACACATAGAAAGTTTGGCAATCTCTTGCAAGCACACAGCTAAATTAAAAGCTGTGTGCTTGTGTCACCCTTCATTGTATCTCAGTATGTTTAGTTAAAGTCTGCATTGTATGGCTGTAGGTTAGGGACCCAGGGAGAAAAAGACCTTCACATGGTCCTGGGCCTATCACAATTTGGCCATGCAGTCACTTCCATCTTTACTGACTGATTGCCCAGGTACTTCCCCAGAAGTACATATAAAAAGTCAATTGATTGGAGGGCACACACAGGAGTTAACCAAATGATTAGTTAATATAAATCCATCTTATACAGTGTCAACATTTCTGCTTTTAAATAAGTCTTTGTCAAGACTTTCAAAGAGCAAAGTTCTATAGCATAGACGTTGCCATTAGTGTATCTCCTAATGACAACATCTATGCTATAGAACTTTGTTTGTTCTTTGAGAGTCTTGACAAAGGCAGAAACATTGACACTGTATAAGATGGATTCATAATAAAGAATCATTTGGTTTATAGTATTGCATTATGCAGTAATACCTTTTTTATTGGACTAATATTACGTAGAAAAAGACAAGCTTTCGATATTTCTCTTATATTGCCCTCAGAGAGAAATCTCATTATATGAACAAAACAAATGGAAGCAAGTTGTTGTCAAACGTTTAGAAGTTTAATGATATGATTTATTTTTTAATATGAATAACACCAACACTTGGTACAATTAAAGGGACAATGAACCCATTTTTTTTTCTTTTGTGATTCAGATAGAGCATGCAATTTTAAGCAACTTTCTAATTTACTCCTATTATCAAATTTTCTTCATTCTCTTGGTATCTTTATTTGAAATGCAAGAATATAAGTTTAGATGCCGGCCCATTTTTGGTGAACACACTGGGGCTCATTTATCAAGCTCCGAACGGAGCTTGTGGGCCGTGTTTCTGGTGAGTCTTCAGACTCGCCAGAAACAGCATTTATGAAGCAGCACTCTAAAGACCGCTGCTCCATAACCCTGTCCGCCTGCTCTGAGCAGGCGGACAGGAATCACCGGAAATCAACCCGATCGAATACGATTGGGTTGATTGACACCTCCCTGCTGGCGACCGGTTGGCCGCGAGTCAGCAGGGGGCGGCGTTGCACCAGCAGCTCTTGTGAGCTGCTGGTGCAATGCTGAATACGGAGAGCGTATAGCTCTCCGCATTCAGCAAGGTCTTGCGAACCTGATCCGCACTGTCAGATCAGGTCCGCAAGACCCTTGATAAATAGGCCCCACTGTGTTGTTCTTGCTGATTGGTGGATAAATTCACCCACCAATAAACAAGTGCTTTCCATGGTCCTGAACCAAAAAAAATAGCTTAGATGCCTTCTTTTTCAAATAAAGAAAGCAAGAGAATGAAGAAAAAATGATAATAGGAGTAAATTAGAAAGTTGCTTAAATTTGCATGCTCTATCTGAATCATGAAAAAACATAATTTATGCTTACCTGATAAATTCCTTTCTTCTGTTGTGTGATCAGTCCACGGGTCATCATTACTTCTGGGATATAACTCCTCCCCAACAGGAAATGCAAGAGGATTCACCCAGCAGAGCTGCATATAGCTCCTCCCCTCTACGTCAGTCCCAGTCATTCGACCAAGAATCAACGAGAAAGGAGTAACCAAGGGTGAAGTGGTGACTGGAGTATAATTTAAAAGATATTTTCCTGCCTTAAAACAGGGCGGGCCGTGGACTGATCACACAACAGAAGAAAGGAATTTATCAGGTAAGCATAAATTATGTTTTCTTCTGTTATGTGTGATCAGTCCACGGGTCATCATTACTTCTGGGATACCAATACCAAAGCAAAAGTACACGGATGACGGGAGGGATAGGCAGGCTCATTATACAGAAGGAACCACTGCCTGAAGAACCTTTCTCCCAAAAATAGCCTCCGAAGAAGCAAAAGTGTCAAATTTGTAAAATTTGGAAAAAGTATGAAGCGAAGACCAAGTTGCAGCCTTGCAAATCTGTTCAACAGAGGCCTCATTCTTAAAGGCCCAAGTGGAAGCCACAGCTCTAGTGGAGTGAGCTGTAATTCTTTCAGGAGGCTGCTGTCCAGCAGTCTCATAGGCTAAACGTATTATGCTACGAAGCCAAAAAGAGAGAGAGGTAGCAGAAGCTTTTTGACCTCTCCTCTGTCCAGAATAAACGACAAACAGGGAAGAAGTTTGGCGAAAATCTTTAGTTGCCTGCAAGTAGAACTTGAGGGCACGAACTACATCCAGATTGTGTAGAAGACGTTCCTTCTTTGAAGAAGGATTTGGACACAAGGATGGAACAACAATCTCTTGATTGATGTTCCTGTTAGTGACTACCTTAGGTAAGAACCCAGGTTTAGTACGCAGAACTACCTTGTCTGAGTGAAAAATCAGATAAGGAGAATCACAATGTAAGGCTGATAACTCAGAGACTCTTCGAGCCGAGGAAATAGCCATTAAAAACAGAACTTTCCAAGATAACAATTTTATATCAATGGAATGAAGGGGTTCAAACGGAACACCCTGTAAAACGTTAAGAACTAAGTTTAAACTCCATGGCGGAGCAACAGCTTTGAACACAGGCTTGATCCTAGCTAAAGCCTGACAAAAGGCCTGGACGTCTGGATTTTCTGACAGACGCCTGTGTAACAAGATGGACAGAGCTGAAATCTGTCCCTTTAATGAACTAGCTGATAAACCCTTTTCTAAACCTTCTTGTAGAAAAGACAATATCCTAGCGATCCTAACCTTACTCCAGGAGTAACCTTTGGATTCGCACCAGTATAGGTATTTACGCCATATTTTATGGTAAATCCTTCTGGTAACAGGCTTCCTAGCCTGTATCAGGGTATCAATAACCGACTCAGAAAAACCACGTTTTGATAAAATCAAGCGTTCAATTTCCAAGCAGTCAGCTTCAGAGAAGTTAGATTTTGATGTTTGAATGGACCCTGTATCAGAAGGTCCTGTCTTAGAGGTAGAGACCAAGGCGGACAGGATGACATGTCCACTAGATCTGCATACCAAGTCCTGCGTGGCCATGCAGGCGCTATTAGAATCACTGATGCTCTCTCCTGTTTGATTTTGGCAATCAATCGAGGAAGCAGCGGGAAGGGTGGAAACACATAAGCCATCCCGAAGTTCCAAGGTGCTGTCAAAGCATCTATCAGAACCGCTCCCGGATCCCTGGATCTGGACCCGTAGCGAGGAAGTTTGGCGTTCTGGCGAGACGCCATGAGATCTATCTCTGGTTTGCCCCAACGTCGAAGTATTTGGGCAAAGACCTCCGGATGAAGTTCCCACTCCCCCGGATGAAAAGTCTGGCGACTCAAGAAATCCGCCTCCCAGTTCTCCACTCCCGGGATGTGGATTGCTGACAGGTGGCAAGAGTGAGACTCTGCCCAGCGAATTATCCTTGATACTTCCATCATTGCTAGGGAGCTTCTTGTCCCTCCCTGATGGTTGATGTAAGCTACAGTCGTGATGTTGTCCGACTGAAACCTGATGAACCCCCGAGTTGTTAATTGGGGCCAAGCCAGAAGAGCATTGAGAACTGCTCTCAATTCCAGAATGTTTATTGGAAGGAGACTCTCCTCCTGATTCCATAGTCCCTGAGCCTTCAGAGAATTCCAGACAGCGCCCCAACCTAGTAGACTGGCGTCTGTTGTTACAATTGTCCAGTCTGGCCTGCTGAATGGCATCCCCCTGGACAGGTGTGGCCGATAAAGCCACCATAGAAGAGAATTTCTGGTCTCTTGATTCAGATTCAGAGTAGGGGACAAATCTGAGTAATCCCCATTCCACTGACTTAGCATGCACAATTGCAGCGGTCTGAGGTGTAGGCGTGCGAAAGGTACTATGTCCATTGCCGCTACCATTAAGCCGATCACCTCCATGCATTGAGCTACTGACGGGTGTTGAATGGAATGAAGGACACGGCATGCATTTTGAAGCTTTGTTAACCTGTCTTCTGTCAGGTAAATCTTCATTTCTACAGAATCTATAAGAGTCCCCAAGAATGGAACTCTTGTGAGAGGAAAAAGAGAACTCTTCTTTTCGTTCACTTTCCATCCATGCGACCTTAGAAATGCCAGAACTAACTCTGTATGAGCCTTGGCAGTTTGAAAGCTTGAAGCTTGTATTAGAATGTCGTCTAGGTACGGAGCTACCGAAATCCCTCGCGGTCTTAGTACCGCCAGAAGGGCACCCAGAACCTTTGTGAAGATTCTTGGAGCCGTAGCCAATCCGAATGGAAGAGCTACAAACTGGTAGTGCCTGTCTAAGAAGGCAAACCTTAGATACCGGTGATGATCTTTGTGGATCGGTATGTGAAGGTAAGCATCTTTTAAATCCACTGTGGTCATGTACTGACCCTTTTGGATCATGGGTAAGATTGTCCGAATAGTTTCCATTTTGAACGATGGAACTCTTAGGAATTTGTTTAGAATCTTTAAATCTAAGATTGGCCTGAAAGTTCCCTCTTTTTTGGGAACCACAAACAGGTTTGAGTAGAACCCTTGTCCTTGTTCCGACCGCGGAACCGGATGGATCACTCCCATTAATAACAGATCTTGTACACAGCGTAGAAACGCTTCTTTCTTTATCTGGTTTGTTGACAACCTTGACAGATGAAATCTCCCTCTTGGGGGAGATAATTTGAAGTCTAGAAGGTATCCCTGAGATATGATCTCTAGTGCCCAGGGATCCTGAACATCTCTTGCCCAGGCCTGGGCGAAGAGAGAAAGTCTGCCCCCCACTAGATCCGGTCCCGGATCGGGGGCTCTCGGTTCATGCTGTCTTTGGGGCAACAGCAGGTTTCCTGGCCTGCTTGCTCTTGTTCCAGGACTGGTTAGGCTTCCAGCCTTGCCTGTAACGAGCAACAGCTCCTTCCTGTTTTGGTGCAGTGGAGGTTGATGCTGCTCCTGTTTTGAAATTCCGAAAGGGACGAAAATTAGACTGTCTAGCCTTAGCTTTGGCTTTGTCTTGAGGTAGGGCGTGGCCCTTACCTCCTGTAATGTCAGCGATAAT
Source organism: Bombina bombina (assembly GCF_027579735.1). NCBI lineage: Eukaryota > Metazoa > Chordata > Amphibia > Anura > Bombinatoridae > Bombina > Bombina bombina. The sequence goes on along the minus strand of NC_069505.1, from coordinate 225,708,090 downwards.
TTCTTTCAAACCGGGCCCAAATAAGGACTGCCCCTTGAAAGGTATATTAAGTAATTTGGACTTAGAAGTAACATCAGCTGACCAGGATTTTAGCCACAGCGCCCTACGTGCCTGTATGGCGAATCCTGAGTTCTTAGCCGTAAGTTTGGTTAAATGTACTACGGCCTCCGAAATGAATGAATTAGCTAGTTTAAGGACTCTAAGCCTGTCCGTAATGTCGTCTAGCGTAGATGAACTAAGGTTCTCTTCCAGAGACTCAATCCAAAATGCTGCCGCAGCCGTAATCGGCGCGATACATGCAAGGGGTTGCAATATAAAACCTTGTTGAACAAACATTTTCTTAAGGTAACCCTCTAATTTTTTATCCATTGGATCTGAAAAAGCACAGCTATCCTCCACCGGGATAGTGGTACGCTTAGCTAAAGTAGAAACTGCTCCCTCCACCTTAGGGACCGTTTGCCATAAGTCCCGTGTGGTGGCATCTATTGGAAACATTTTTCTAAATATCGGAGGGGGTGAGAACGGCACACCGGGTCTATCCCACTCCTTAGTAACAATTTCAGTTAGTCTCTTAGGTATAGGAAAAACGTCAGTACTCGCCGGTACCGCAAAGTATTTATCCAACCTACACAGTTTCTCTGGTATTGCAACGGTGTTACAATCATTGAGAGCTGCTAAGACCTCCCCTAGTAATACACGGAGGTTCTCCAATTTAAATTTAAAATTTGAAATATCTGAATCCAATCTATTTGGATCAGAACCGTCACCCACAGAATGAAGCTCTCCGTCCTCATGCTCTGCAAGCTGTGACGCAGTATCAGACATGGCCCTAATATTATCAGCGCACTCTGTTCTCACCCCAGAGTGATCATGCTTGCCTCTTAGTTCTGGTAATTTAGACAAAACTTCAGTCATAACAGTAGCCATATCTTGTAATGTTATCTGTAATGGCCGCCCAGATGTACTAGGCGCCATAATATCACGCACCTCCCGGGCGGGAGATGCAGGTACTGCCGCGTGAGGCGAGTTAGTCGGCATAACTCTCCCCTCGCTGTTTGGTGAAATTTGTTCACATTGTACAGATTGACTTTTATTTAAAGTAGCATCAATACAGTTAGTACATAAATTTCTATTGGGCTCCACCTTGGCATTGGAACAAATGACACAGATATCTTCCTCTGAGTCAGACATGTTTAACACACTAGCAATAAACTTGCAACTTGGTTATAATCTTTTTTAGCAAAAACGTACTGTGCCTCAAAGAGGTACTAAACGATTAAATGACAGTTGAAATAATGAACTGAAAAACAGTTATAGCATCAAACTTTAAAACAACATAACTTTTAGCAAAGGTTTGTTCCCATTAGTAAAATAACAATCATTAAATTTGACATAAAAATTACAGAGCAACGTTTTTATTCACAGTCAATATAAAATTCTCACAGCTTTGCTGAGAGAATCTACCTCCCTCCAAAGAAGTTTGAAGACCCCTGAGATCTGTCAGAGATGAACCGGATCATGCAGGAAATATAAGATTAACTGACTGGAATTTTTTGATGCGTAGCAAAGAGCGCCAAAAACGGCCCCTCCCTCACAGCAGTGAAGAGAAACGAAACTGTCACAATTAAAAGCAAACAACTGCCAAGTGGAAAATAATGCCCAAATATTTATTCACTCAGTACCTCAGCAATGTAAACGATTCTACATTCCAGCAAAAACGTTTAACATGATAAATACTTATTAAAAGGATTAGTGACTTTTAACAGAGTAGTTCCGGTGAAATACCATCCCCAGAATACTGAAGTGTATACATACATGTCATTATAACGGTATGGCAGGATTTTCTCATCAATTCCATTCAGAAAATAAAAACTGCTACATACCTCAATGCAGATTCATCTGCCCGCTGTCCCCTGATCTGAAGCTTTTACCTCCCTCAGATGGCCGAGAACAGCAATATGATCTTAACTACTCCGGTTAAAATCATAGTAAAAAACTCTGGCAGATTCTTCCTCAAACTCTGCCAGAGAAGTAATAACACGCTCCGGTGCTATTGTAAAATAACAAACTTTTGATTGAAGTCATAAAAACTAAGTATAATCACCATAGTCCTCTCACACATCCTATCTAGTCGTTGGGTGCAAGAGAATGACTGGGACTGACGTAGAGGGGAGGAGCTATATGCAGCTCTGCTGGGTGAATCCTCTTGCATTTCCTGTTGGGGAGGAGTTATATCCCAGAAGTAATGATGACCCGTGGACTGATCACACATAACAGAAGAAAAAAATTGGGGTTCAGTGTCCCTTTAATATTTTCATTATGCTGCAGTTATAATCCAACTGATGATGTCCCCTAAGATTATGTCAGTTTAAAGTAATAGTCATAGTTCTCTGATGCAAATTATTTATATGAAAGGACTATACAAATTTCTGCTAAAGGTACAGGCTTTTGAAAAAAATGAGCAAATTTCAAGCTAAAATAAAAATACCTGTTGAAATAGATTCCTTTACTTCAAAATGTGGCATAGATACCAATAATGCAGTGCCTTCCTCTGCCAGATGTGTATTTGGTCAGAGTTTGCCCAGTTCAGAGTTGATACACAGGTGTATGCTTTTGAATTGAATGGAAAGTGTCCTCAGTTCTTCCATGAATTTCATCTTTAGAAAGCTCTGCAAGGAATCTGTATTTGTTTAGTTTTTTTAAGTTTAATTGGATATAAATAATATAATTCTATAACATGATGGAGCTTGATATCATTGCACTATTGCCTTCACACATCCTCTTTGCAGGGGTTAAACACATATTTAGAGAGAGAGCTCTTGAGAGGCAAAACAGTTTCGCTCCAGAGTTAAAGGGACATGAAACGCAAAATGTTTCACTTCGCAATTCAGATAGATCATACAATTTTAAACAACTTTTGAATTTATTTCTATTATCTAATTAGTCCAATTATCTTGGTATCCTTTGTTGAAGGAGCAGTAATGCACTAGTGGGAGCTAGCTGAAGGCCAATAGCAAGAGGCATATATGTGCAGCCACCAATCAGCAGCTCTGAGCCTACCTAGGTATACTATTTAACAAAGGAGAGAGAGAGAATGAAACAAATTAGATACATTGGAAAATGCCATGCTTTGTCTGAATCGTGAAAGAAAAAAAAAAGTTGTGTTTCATGCTCATTTAAGCACAGCTAGTGATTGGCAGTTGCACACACACTCTTGTCCCTGATTGGCTCCCTGACCATGTTCAGTTCTTGACCATTGGTGCATTGCTCCTCCAGAACTGATTTTATGTGTGTAATCCCTTTTGCAGGGATAAAAAACACTGTTCTATAGAAGCAGTAAGGGAACAATAAAGTGCTCTCACTCATTATAGCATTTTATTATTTCTTTTTTATGTCCCTTTTAACTCATCTCATCTTTTTAAATGCCCTTTACTTTAATAGGGTCTTTTATGTCCCTTTAATGACTGCAATAAAACAGTGACCTCTTCCAGATCCCGTTACGCTCATCATTACATTATGTCCTATTGTCATGTCATGGCCATTAAAACGTATAATGTAATGTACACTTACGCAGGCTACACACGCGGTTTAGAAAATAAAGACACGTGACGGATGGTTTCCAAAAGGAACGGCTTTACCAAAGCCCCGGACACCGCAACAAGAAGTCATCTATTCTTTATGTCCACAGACAGCCTAAACTTTGTGCCTTGTCTAATTTCTCTGTTTTGAGAGCTTGCTCTGTGTTGCAGAAATAATACGATAAATAAGTTTAACCACATTTGTCTCAGCTAGAGAGTCTGCTTTGTCAAAGATCGTTGCTACAACATAAACAAATGATGTGTTAGTGGTGCTATTGAATGAAAGAATATCTAACAGAGCTAAGATTGTGTTTCTGCAGCTGTAGATTTAATCTCTTACCTGTCAGTTAGAGCAGGCATTTCCTGAGCCAGATAACACCAGGCTAGAGTCTGGGGTAAAACCAACAAATGGACAAAGCTTCTTTGTTAGTGGCCGATAATTTCTATGTAGATTTCACTTTGGTTTTGTGTTGAGTCGCAGGACCAACGCGCTGTTCACTTTAAGCAAAGTTAACCTGTTTGTAATCGTCTCTCTTTTATATATTATGTTCAGAAGCTTATAGCTATACCGACCAACTTATTTAGACACCACTTTAACTTCCATAAGATCTTATTATAGGGCTGTCTTTAGAGGGTGAAGGAAAACCAATCCCTCTCCACAAAGGGTTTAGACATATAGTTAAAATCAGTTTTAGACTGTCAATGTACTACTGGTCTAGAGATGAATCAATTAGGAGTGGCATATGTGCATAGCCACCAATCATCACCTGTGCATTACTGCTCCAGAGATGACTTTAAGTAAGCTTTTAAACTCTTTATATAATACATTTCAAAATGTTTTTTTTTTTTTAGATGCAACAAAAATAAAAATATATGTTTGTGGCCCTTTAACTTGCCTTTCTTATAATACTCTCAAAATGCAGCATGTTACAGAGTGTGAGTTAAACACACATTATCTATGCACTGTGATTTTCGGTGATCAATTTGGTGGCAATTATTTGACTCAAGTTATACATTTGTACACGGGGTGACTGTATTTTACACAGTAGAGAGCTCCATTCATGTGTATAACATTAATGTATTTTTCTATCATTATGTTTCAACCAAATTATTGCACTTTTCTTGGGTGTGGTGATACAAGGAGAACAACAGCAAAGAGCTCCTTTTTCCAATTAAGCAGTTAATATTACCGAACATAAAATATGTATATTTTATTAGCCATGTATATGACTGAAGACTCTCGTGTGAGAGAAAGTGAGAGAAAGAGACAAATTTGGGGGTCCCCAAAGCCCAGTTCTCTTCTTCCTCTCCCTCTGTTTGTCTTGCCCTCTGTATGCCCCACCTCTGTCCCAACATTCAGTATTACCTATATAAAGAATAACAGTATATATTACACTCCCTTATACTAAAATGAAACACTTCTTCATAAACTAAATAAAAGATATACATTACACCTTCTCATACCATCACTCCTAAAAGTGTAGGGCCCCCAAAAGCACAGGGCCCTGGGCGGCAGGTGCCCCTCTTGTCTTGCCCAAAGGGCAGGCCTGCAGCACATTGATAGTTTTCTTGTCTCCACTCATAAAGTACAGGTACTGCTGGCTGGGGTGTTGAATAGTTTGTGGAATATTCTGATTTGCCATACCTGGTGCCATACCTGGTACCATACCTGGTGCCATACCTGATGCCTAGGGTAATAATGAGTCTTAGCTTGGCATTGCCCACCTGTTTTTATGCTTCCCTGTCAGACAAATCTATCAAATTATTATGTTATCCTGTGGCATAGATTTACAAAGTTTTAGAAATATTTGTTAAATAGAACAGAGAATTGGATAGGTCTATTTTACTTTAGCACTTCCTCTCATTTTAATGAATTGCATTCAGTATATATTCCCGTGTGTTGTGTTTGCTTTTCTAAGCCAATGGGTGCCTAGGTTTTCTATTTAGATTTGCTCATATATAATTGGGCTCTCTAGTAAAATAGATCACTCTGATTTCTATGCTGTTCATAGCTTTTAATAACACAGGTGCTCACTGTAAGGTATTTTCTTTAAAATAATACATAAGGCAGTGCTTTTGTGAGAGTGTTTAAATGCACATATTTCACAGACCAACGCGTTTTGTCCAGACACACACCAGACAGATTTTATTTATTTTTTTGCAATATTTATTGAATTGCATTTATTCTTCCATCTTTTCATTCAATGTGACTGTTACTAAACTTACTTTTAACATAATATCTTTGTTAACTATAATTTTTCTTACTCCTAATACTTTAAAAATAAATTAAAAAAATGCAGTTTAACTGTGAAAAGTGAACTATGATGTAATTGAGGCCTCAATAGAAAAAAAGATACAGATTTTTTTTTTTGCAGTCCTGATACATATAAAGTATTTTGAAATTATTTGATTTTAGAAAATATAGTAATTCTTTATTGACTATAGATTAATAATATGTATATATATATTAACAATTTCAATAACATTTTAGTGCTTTTATTATGACACACAAGAAATAACAAAGATAAATATTTATAAATAACAGGTATTTAGATAGGGCAAACATAAACTTTTATGTAACTGTGGATTTTCTAGTCCCCAGAGCTGGAAACGCAAACTTTAGACTTCTTAAGGCTAATCCTGCTGCATATATTTCCCTAATTAGCTTTAACTGATAACAACTGCAAAACAATATTTTGTGTCCTAACATAATGACTAATAATGACATAATGACTGTGGCTAGCCTTGTAAGCTGCAGACCAGACAGATTTGGCTACTAAAAAACAACAAGAAGATATTTGTTCTAAAAACATTTTGACTTGGCTGATATATTTTTCTGTATCAACACATCATAGATGTCTTGCAATTACAAGTGTCTTTTTAAATAGTTTTTTTTTTATTATTATGTCGCAGTGTGATCTAAATAAAAGATCTCTCTCCACAAGTTAGTGAATATTTTCTAAAGTACGTCATAAGAATTTAAAAGCTCTCGTCAATACTAGTAGATCAGAATCTCACCCTGTTCGGCCTTGTGGCTCAGTTGATCTATACATTAATGTGGGCTACTTTCTGGCTTTCCTGGCTTGCATTGTGGGCTGGTAGGTGTTGTGTGTGTCTTTTACTCTCTCAGTCCTGATGGAGCATTTTCAGGTCAACAAAGGATAAAAAACAAGAAAATTCTCACCAAATAAGCACAAAATAATTTGCTGTGAAATCACAATTACTCCTAAGAAGTATTTCTAGATAATTTAATTTGTGTTTCATGAAACAGAGCATGGTCAGTGTACAGAATGTGCAGCTTTGGCTAATTTCTCATGACATGAAAAGTCAAAATTAAACGTTTATGATTCAGATAGAGTAAGAATAAATAAATAAGTCAAACTTTACAATTATAATGCTCAAGAGCGTGCATGTGTTTTTATGGCATCAGTGTTTGTAGCAATGTTATACATTGTTGCAAACATTGTTGTCATACTATTTTCAAACATTGGGGTTGATCACAATCCTGCTCTTGCAAATCCCCATAAACGTTAAATACAATTTCAAGAAAAAAAATCATTATTAAAACACATTTTTGCTCATATGAATATACCTAAATTTACTCTACAGCGAAAGACAACAAGAGAATGAAGCAAATTTGATAATAGAACTAAATTGGAAAGTTGTTTGAAATAGTTTGTTCTATTGACATCAAGAAAGTTTAATTTTCCCTTAAAGGGACTTAAAGGGATGGAAAGTTGAAATGTGCATGGGAATTGAGTTTTTAATAGAATCATTTCTACAATATACTTCCAATAGCAAATATTTTTCTAGTAAAAGTTATTACTGTTTTCAGTGGCATATGCACATATGCTGTGAGGGCTGTGCACCAGTATTCAAACACTGCACCTTCTCAGAGAGTCAGCCGTGGCTTGTATGACACAAATTAAGTCTTTACCCATGTACATTTACATTTTGACCTTTCTATCCCTTTAAAGGGACAACAATAAAATATTATATGTGCTAGACACTAATGCTTTAACAGAATTATGCTTTTAACCCCCACAAAACACCATCTCTACACCAGCAATGCACTACTGGTCCTGAGCTAAATGTTACTACTGAGCCAATCAGGGATGGCATATGTGCACTACTGGTCCTGAGCTAAATGTGCTGCTGAGCCAATCAGGGATGACATATGTGCACTACTGGTCCTGAGCTAAATGTGCTGCTGAGCCAATCAGGGATGGCATATGTGCACTACTGGTCCTGAGCTAAATGTGCTGCTGAGCCAATCAGGGATGGCATATGTGCACTACTGGTCCTGAGCTAAATGTGCTGCTGAGCCAATCAGGGATGGCACATGTGCACTACTGGTCTTGAGCTAAATGTGCTGCTGAGCCAATCAGGGATGGCATATGTGCACTACTGGTCCTGAGCTAAATGTGCTGCTGAGCCAATCAGGGATGGCATATGTGCACTACTGGTCCTGAGCTAAATGTGCTGCTGAGCCAATCAGGGATGGCACATGTGCACTACTGGTCCTGAGCTAAATGTGCTGCCTAGCCAATCAGGGATGGCATATGTGCACTACTGGTCCTGAGCTAAATGTGCTGCTGAGCCAATCAGTGATGGCATATGTGCACTACTGGTCCTGAGCTAAATGTGTCTGCTGAGCCAATCAGGGATGGCATAAGTGCACTACTGGTCCTGAGCTAAATGTGGCTGCTGAGCCAATCAGGGATGGCATATGTGCACTCCTGGTCCTGAGCTAAATGTGGCTGTTGAGCCAATCAGGGATGGCATATGTGCACTACTGGTCCTGAGCTAAATGTGCTGCTGAGCCAATCAGGGGTGGCATATGTGCACTACTGGTCCTGAGCTAAATGTGGCTGGTGAGCCAATCAGGGATGGCATATGTGCACTACTGGTCCTGAGCTAAATGTGTCTGCTGAGCCAATCAGGGATGGCATATGTGCACTACTGGTCCTGAGCTAAATGTGCTGCTGAGCCAATCAGGGGTGGCATATGTGCACTACTGGTCCTGAGCTAAATGTTGCTGCTGAGCCAATCAGGGATGGCATATGTGCACTACTGGTCCTGAGCTAAATGTGTCTGCTGAGCCAATCAGGGATGGCATATGTGCACTACTGGTCCTGAGCTAAATGTGCTGCTGAGCCAATCAGGGGTGGCATATGTGCACTACTGGTCCTGAGCTAAATGTTGCTGCTGAGTCAATAAGGGATGGCATATGTGCACTACTGGTCCTGAGCTAAATGTGCTGCTGAGCCAATCAGGGATGGCATATGTGCACTACTGGTCATGAGCTAAATGTGTCTGCTGAGCCAATCAGGGATGGCATATGTGCACTACTGGTCCTGAGCTAAATGTTGCTGCTGAGCCAATAAGGGATGGCATATGTGCACTTCTGGTCCTGAGCTAAATGTGGCTGCTAAACCAATCAGGGATGGCATATGTGCACTACTGGTCCTGAGCTAAATGTTGCTGCTGAGCCAATAAGGGATGGCATATGTGCACTACTGGTCCTGAGCTAAATGTGTCTGCTGAGCCAATCAGGGATGGCATATGTGCACTACTGGTCATGAGCTAAATGTGTCTGCTGAGCCAATCAGGGATGGCATATGTGCACTACTGGCGCTGAGCTAAATGTGGCTACTAAGCCAATCAGGGATGGTATATGTGCACTACTGGCCCTAAGCTAAATGTGCTACTGAGCCAATCAGGGATGGCATATGTGCACTACTGGCCATCAGCTAAATGTGCTACTGAGCCAATCAGGGATGGCATATGTGCACTACTGGCCCTAAGCTAAATGTGCTACTGAGCCAATCAGGGATGGCATATGTGCACTACTGGCCATCAGCTAAATGTGGCTGCTGAGACAATCAGGTATGGCATATGTGCACTACTGGTCCTGAGCTAAATGTGCAGCTGAGCCAATCAGGGATGGCATATGTGCACTACTGGTCCTGAGCTAAATGTGCTGCTGAGCCAATCAGGGATGGCATATGTGCACTACTGGTCCTGAGCTAAATGTGCTGCTGAGCCAATCAGGGATGGCATATGTGCACTACTGGTCCTGAGCTAAATGTGCTGCTGAGCCAATCAGGGATGGCATATGTGCACTACTGGTCCTGAGCTAAATGTGTCTGCTGAGCCAATCAGGGATGGCATATGTGCATAAACACCAATTACCACCCAAGTCCAGCTCAGAATCAGCAATTTATTTCTGCTCCAGGAACTGGCTTTAATTATGTATTAACCTCTCTGTGAGGCTATTAAATACATAGTTCAGGCATATTAGATCATTTAAACGGATATGAAACTCAAAATAAAATATTTTATGATTCAGACAAAGCACACAATTTTAAATAAAGTTTACAAATGTACTTTGTTCCCATGGTTTTCTTTGTTGAAGAGATACCTAGGTAGCATCTGGAGCACTACATGGCAGGAAATAGTGCTGCCCTCTAGTGCTCTTGCAAATGGATAACATTCTTGCTAAATTGCTGCCATATTGTGGTCCAGACATGTGCACGCTCCTGAGCATACATCCATTTTTTTTTCCAAGAGAACAAAGAAAATTTGAAAAATGAGCTAAATAAGAAAATGGTTTAAAATGACGTGCGCTATCTGAATCATGAACGAAAAAAAATGTGTTTCATAACCCTTTAATGATTTCTTCTTTTTGTCCCTTTAATAATTTGTGCATAAATGTTAAGGCTGTAATTATTACATACAGAGATCAGGGTTAAGTCTTATATTACGCTAACACTTGAAGGGTAAGAGGTTAAATCACAATAGATTGCATGCTCTGCTAACGGGAGACATGCTAAAAAAACAACTATCATTAAGCCTTAATTTGCTTCATATTTCTAGGTAAATCGGACGAGGATGGACCTATATATCTTCACTAGACTTTGCATAGATGTGAAATAATTGACTTTCTCAGTCTTATGTGATGGCTCGGTGACCCCTCGCTGGGAACATTTGCATAATATTCAAGTCTTGACTCCTTTAGTAATAACAGTTTGTATCTGATTAAAACTAAGACTTTATTACTTCTCCAGACTTTCCCAGAAGTTGCAGAAATTGAGATTTGCTGTAGTGCTTTAAGCAAACAAATGCTCACAAGGGGATAACAATATGCTGAGTTTATGCAGATTTTACTACACAAATCTGAATAAAATAGCCACTAATATATCCTGTAGGAGTAATAAAACACACATGCATTTTCCTTAGTTGCACTTTAAGGTGATTCAAGTATACTACTAGATCCTAACAATAATATTTAATTGACAAGATTATGCATTTGTATGGATTGGAAAGACGGCAGGTACCGATAGTCAGTTGAGTTTATCGTCACCTTTGCAAAACATATTTTATTAATTTCTATACAGGGAAATAGTTTCCCTTCCTTCGAGGTTTTATTAATATACAACTAGACAATTTAAACGCATTTTGTTGTCATTTTTCATACATAATAAACTAATCCGCTAACAGGTTTTATCATAACTGGTCATAAAGCATTGTTGAAATACTGTTAAGGTTTTTGTCATTGTTACTGTCATCTATATTTTCCTATGATATAATGAACATCATTATAAAATTTCCCATCCAACAGATACTGCTAGGTGCCTTTTTAAATAAAATTGAAGTTATATGCTGATTTTTTTTTTCCAGAGCTACTTTCTATTTTAATATTATGCAATGTAGAATACATTCAGGATTTATTTTGATATAAAAAACTCATATAAATATATTGTAGCAGCATTTAAATGGACAAAGAACTACAATAAGATATTAAGCAAAGCAGTGATTTATTATATAATAACATGCTGCACAAATTTATTAGATACATTGCATTTTATATTTATTATTTAATGTAATTAAAGAGTTTATAGATAGAATTATTATCTATCATATTGTTAACACTTACCTTTCTTTAACTATTATGGGATGAAGTCCATAGACACATAATATTTTGTTTCCTGACAATTGGCTCTTACATGACCTCTAGTGGTGACTTCCGTCTCAGAACGTGATCTGGATGCAGTTCCAAACGATCCATACAGCTCTATTAGTTCCTAAACATCTATCACATCTGCAAATATTCATTATTATGAACAGATTAATGACTAAACAAGTATACTGCTTTATTAGAAGATCCAGTCATAGTTGTGCTATTATACTTTAGTAAATTATAGTAAGTCCTCAAAGAGACAGTCTACTCCATCATTTTTATTGTTTAAAAAAATAGATAATCCCTTTATTACCCATTTATACTTTTTACCTCTGTGATTATCTTGTTTCTAAGCCTCTGCTTGCTTGACAGACTTGCATTTTAGCCAATCAGTTACTCCTAGTTAACTCCACGTGCTTGAGCACAATGTTATCTATATGGCACACATGAACTAACGTACTCTAGCTGTGAAAAACTGCCAACATGCCGTAAGATAAGAAGTGGCCTTCAAGGACTGAGGAATTAACATATGAGCCTGCCTAGGTTTGGCTTTCAACAAAGAATACCAAGAGAACAAAGAAAATGTGATGACAAAAGTAAATTGGAAAGTTGTTGTGTGCCGTATCTGAATCATGAAAGTTTAATTTTGACTACACTGTCCCTTTAAGATTTAAATGTGCGTGGGTGCATTTTTGGTTTTAAATGCTTTTTAGTTCTAATAGCAGAAATGTAGTGCACGGGCACTCACAGCATATGTGCATATGCCACTGAAAAACACTATTAACTTTAACTACAAGCATTTTTGCTAATAGAAGTATACTGCAAAAATGCTTCTATTTAAAATTGAAATGAACCGAGACGCATTTCATT
>NC_069505.1:225668179-225690679 GCF_027579735.1 Bombina bombina | reverse complement strand
CAACTACCATTATAGTAGTATGACCTTGTGAGAAAGGTAATTCCACAATGAAATCCATGGCCAAGTCCCTCCATGGCTGAGTGGACATGGGCAAAGGTTGAGGCAAACCAATAGGCTTCTTAGTGGAATGTTTATTGCGTGCACATATGTGACAAGACAATACAAAAGAGCGGACATTGGCAGATAAGGAGGACCACCAGAAATTAAGTTGTAATATTTCTGTTGTATTTTGAACTCCACGATGTCCAGCCTTGGGGTTGTTGTGATGATGTTGCATCACTATTAGATGCTGAGCAGGAGGAACATATATCTTTTGTTGATGGTATCACAGACTCTGAAAAACTGGAAGATGTATTGCTTCACTCGGAACATTTCAACTAGCTTTCTTGATGACATCTATAAGAGAACTCTGAGTAGCCAGGAAATATGAAGGTCTTAGGATCTTTTCAGTAGTCTGTGGTTCAGTTGGTTCTTCTACGACATACCTATGAGATAAGGCATCAGCTTTGTCGTTCTTGGAACCAGGGCAGTAGGTGATTTGCAAGTCAAAGCATGCAAAGAATAATGCCCAACGAGCCTGACAAGGTCTTAGACGTCTTGCGGAACGGAGATATTCCAGGTTGTGATGATCTGTATAAACTGTTACGGGATGTACAGCACCTTAAAGCCAGTGTCTCTACTCCTCCAGAGCGGATTTGATAGCCAGTAGTTCTTTTTCACCAACATAATTCTTCTCTGCATTGGTTAGTTTATGTGAATAGAAGGCTACCGGGTGAAGAAGATCCTTATCTCCTCTTTTCTGGGATAGGATAGCACCTAAGGCATACTCAGAAGCAACAATTTCTAGATAGAAAGGATGTTGGGTATCAGGTTGTATCAATAAGGGAGCTTGAGTAAAAAGATTTTTAAGGGTAAGAAAAGCCTGTTGAGCGGATGACATCCAGGTGAAGGATGTTGTATTCTTCGTGAGAGCTGTTATAGGTGCACAAATAGCAGAAAAGTTACGTATAAACTGTTGGTAAAAATGAGCAAACCCCATAAATTGTTGAACCATATTTTTATTCTTAGGGGTAGGCCAATCAATGATGGCTTGAATCTTCTTATGGTCTATCTCAATATGACCTGGTGATAGAATGTAACTGAACAACTCAATAGTATCAACCTGAAAGATGCTTTTTCCAGCTTCCCATATAGTTGATGCTGTCTCAGACGTGTTAACACGATCTTGACATGTTGTTCATGTTCATCCAAATAAACAAATCAAATGTTGGAAGGTAGCAGGGGCATAACACAACCCAAAGGGCATAACTGTGTACTCATAATGACCATAGCGGGAGCAGAAGGCAGTCTTCCACTCATGTCCGTTTCTTACTCTGATAAGATTATAGGCTCCCCTGAGATCAATTTTTCTGAACACTTTTGCATCCTTGACTCTGTCGAGGAGTTCTTAAATTAAAGGTAAAGCATATTTATTTGTGATAGGGCTGGCATTAAGGGCTTGGTAATCCACACAGGGTCGTAATCCTCCATCCTTTTTACCTACAAAGAAAATTCCTGCACCAACTGGTGAAGTGGATGGTCTAAAGAATCCCTTAGCAAGATTTTCTTCCATATATTCTTTCAGATGTTTTGATTCAGGTTCAGATAAAGAAAAAAAGGCAGAGGAGCACCTGGCAATAGATCGATAGGACAATCATAAGACCGGTGAGGTGGTAAGATGTCAGCTCCTTTTTTCTCAAATACATCAGAGAATTCTCTCTATTTCTGGGGTAAGAAGGATGGTTCTGTAGTAGTTACTATGAGAGTTGAAGGGGCAGGAGTTGTAGACAATTGATGGTACAAAAAGATGATGTGAAGAATAGCCTGCCCGTTACCCAATCAATGATAGGATTGTGTTTTTTTAACCATGTAATTCCTAGAATAACAGGAAATAGCGGAGAAGGAACAAGATCCCAGATGATTCCTTCTTGATGTTTATCCCCTAACCAAAGTACTGTTGAATGTGACTCCATAGAAACAGGACCCATTTTAAGAGTGCTTCTGTCCACCATATGGAATAATGAGGGATGATCTTTCTTGCGAGTTGGTACTTGTAGTTGAGTAGCTAGTGTAGTGTCGAGAAAAAAAACTACTAGCTGCAGAATCCAGAATGGCAGTCAAGTTGATAAAGTTATTTCCCAGCTGCAGGGTGATAGGAATAGTAAGATTAGTGGATGTAGGGTACAAGGGAAGATTAATACAAATGCTATAAGGAAAAAACATACCAGACTGGACATTCTTTTAGGATATGATCAGGCTTGGAACAATACAGACATAAATGAAGGGTCCTTCTTCTGGTCTTTTCTGTAGCAGACAATGGTCCATGAACCAGACCGATTTGCATAGGTTCACCTTGATCAGTAGAAGAAATTGAGGAAGTAGTATCAAGGATATAAGCTCTAGATGAATCAGTATATCTAGGCATTGAAGCTGTAGTATTTAGTTTTTCTTGCAGTCTCTCGCGATATTGTCCATCCAATTGAGTGACCAAAATAATTATTCCTTCCAGAGTAACAGGTATTCCTATTCTTGCTAGTTCATCTTTTAGATAATCAATAAGACCAATACGGAACTGATCGATTAAGGCCACATCATTTAAGGCAGTATGGGAGCCAATTCACAAAATTCAGCAATATAATCCTTCACAGGACACCTTCCTTGGCGCAAAGAACGAAGTGCATTGCGTGCCATAGATGAACGAAGAGGGTCATCATACAGGCGATTCTTCGCAGTCATGAATGTCTCCCATGTAGACAGCCACTGGACTATTTTTATGAAGCAACTGATGGGCCCACGTCTGTGGAGGTCCAGTGAGCAATGATATTGCAGTGCGTACTTTAATGAAGTCAAATGGGTAAGTACGTGGTTTCAAAGAAAATAGTAACTCACAGGAGGTAATAAAGGTACGGTATTCCTCCTTTTACTGGAAAACTTCTCAATCATAGCAATAGTAGGTTCCGAGGCAGCGGATTCATGAAAACGTGGAGGCTGTGTTGGTGGAGATGTGGGTAAGGCAGTTGCCTCAGCAGTGCTTCTTTCTCTAGCTCTCTCTCTTTGTAATAAAGCCTCTTGGCCTGCTTGAAGTTCTTGTATGGCCTGTGTCATTTGCACCAATTACTGGGTAAGTGCAGTCATAGGATCACTAAGTCCTGTGGGTTCCATAATGTGGCTAGGTTATTATGTAAGCTGGGAAGAGGGCTTCCCCAAAACAAGACTGAAACCCAATGGCAGGAGAAAAAGTCCCAAAACGACAAACCAGACAGGAAGTAAAGAAAAGACATGGTCAGGATATCCGAGGTCAGGGCAAGCAGCAAGAAGCAAGGTCGAATTAGAAGCCAAAGGTCAAAAGCCAGGAGGTCAGAATATTGGAAAGGACTCAGGAACAAGCACAAGGAAAGAGCTTGGTCTCTGGATAAACAGGCAGAACTAGCACTGAGTTAGAGCACTGTCTAGGCTTTATAGGGCCATAAGAACCAGGAACGCCCCCTGCTGCCATGGAAACATGGAAGCTAAAACTTTAGAAGCCAATAGGAGATTCAGCTGACAGGGAAGTAACCTCTGAACTCTTCCCACGCTGCCGTGATGTCAGGAGAATGTGTGCGTGCCCCCGGTGTGCACGCACGTACAACACGGTACCTGCACCAATGCCAGCATAAACACGTGTGTGTGCCCCTGTCCGTCGCAACAGCCGTGCAGGGAAGCTACGAGGAACCCTACTGCTGGAATTAGTGACCCCTAGGTAAGGGAACCCCTCCCGGTTCCGTGACACATGCCATAGCCAATATCTACTAACTGTAAATGATCTTGTACACTTCTCTAAGCAATCACTGTGTAGCATGTGAAGCTTGGTTAGACAATTTGCATACTTAAGTACAGAATCTAGGCTTCAGCTCCTCATGGTAGTGTGGTACAAGTAAAAATATACAGTATATATTTCTAATTATAAACGTATATTTTGTTTTTATTGTCATTTATTAATACATTTTAGTGATAATAAATTATATTTATTGACCTTTTCAATAAACATTATTAGCCCCTTAAAGGGATATGAAAACCATTTTTTCTTTTATAATTTAGATAGAGCATGTTATTTTAAAAGGTCAACTAAAAAATTGTTATTGTTTAAAAAGATAGATAATCCCTTTATTACCCATTCCCCAGTTTTGCACAGAATACATGGTTATATTAATACACTTTTTACCTCTGTTATTACCTTGTATCTAAGCATCTCCTGGCGGCCCCCTGATCACATGACTTTACATTTATTATCTATTGACTTTCATTTTAGCCAATTAGTGCTGTGTTGTTAGAATCCATGGGCATGAGCACAATGTTATCTATATGACTCACATGAACTAGCACTCGCTTGATGTATAATGCAAATACAAAAACATGTGATCATGGGGCTGGCTTTAGGGACTTAGAAACAGAAATTTTGATGTTTAAAGGTTATAAAGTATATTAATATAACCATGTTGGTTGTGCAAAGTTGGGGAATGGGTAATAAAGGCATTATCTATCTTTTTAAGCAATAACAATTTTTGTGTTGACTGTCCCTTTAAAAAAACTTTCCAATTTACTTCTATTATCTAACTTGTTTTATTCTCTCAGTAATCTTTGTTGAAAAGAATAATTAGATAGGCGTAGGGGATGCTAATTGGTGGCTTCACATATGCCTCATCTTATTGGCTCACCTAATGATTTCAGCTAGCTCCCATTAGTGCATTGCTGCTCCTTCAAGGATACAAAGAGAATGAAGCAAATTGGATAATAGAAGTAAATTGGAAAGTTGTTTAATATCACATGCTGTATCTGAATTATGAAAGCAAACATTTGGGTTTCGTGTCTCTTTAAGCACTGAAAACAAAACATGGTTATCACACACATAAAAGCAATGGGAGATCACAGACGCGTTTTGAGCTCTCTACATTGATGCATGTTAGCTGCAGCTACGCTAGTATATTTAGATACTTACATACATCATCAGCTACTCCAATTTATTAATTTATTTGAAAACAAGAGAAATCTCAATGTATCCTTCCTGGTAAAATATTTTATAAATAAGTAAATATACTTAACCCATTATGTGAATGATAACAGTTTAACTAAAAATGAAGACCATGTCCCATTCCTTATTGTTACTGGTGGTTGACTTGTTTTAAGCTGGATACTCCAGATAACCTACATTATGTTAAGAATTAGCTTCTTACACTCACTACCATTCTGAATGGTCTATTAAAGGGATATGAAAACCACTTTTTTTTCTTTCATGATTCAGTGCATACAATTATAAACATATTACCATTTTACTTCTATTATCTAGTTTGCTTTGTTCTCTTGGTATTCTTTGTTGTTAGGCTTAGAAGCGGGAGCTGCTGATTGGTTTCTGCACTTATATGCCTCATTTCATTGGCTTATCAATGTGTTCAGCTAGCACCTAGTAGTGCATTGCTGATCATTTAATAAAGGATACCAAGACAATGAAAAACAATTGATAACAGAAGTAAATTAGAAAGTTGTTTAGAAAATGTGCTCTAACTGAATCATAAAAGTAAAAATGTTGTGTTTCATGTCCCTTTAATGTGTCCCATATCCTAAAATATAAATGAACTGGAATACTGGTATATAAAATCTCTAAAACTATAAAAACGCCTTGAAATCACTGTATCTACATTAATACCTTATTTATATGTCCTGTGCACTGGCACAACAGAGCAGGATGCAATGGATGCAAAATGTGTATTTAAAGGGACAGTGTAGTGTAAACATTAAATGCTCTACAGTATTTTAACTTTTCATTTTCATTGATTCACTTCTTCTATTGTGTTTTTAACTTCTTCAAAACAGTTTAAGCAAATAGTTAATGTTGTGCTTCTGGAACACCCCAATTTTGCTCCAGATGAGGATATAGTCAAAGATTGGAGTGTATGCAGGTATGTCTGCTTCTGATTGGCTCTCCAGCTCTATCCTCATCTGGAGGGATTAAACACATAGTAAAACAAAAAACATTTAATTTGTATTATTGACATATTATGTATGTGTCCCTTTAAATATGAATAGGATACATTTCACACCCTTGCCCCTCACCAGTACCAACCTCCTGCCTTGGTTCAAGGTTTAGCACCCACAAATTTTAAAGGTACAGTAAAGTCTAAGTGAAACATTCATGATTCAGGTAGAGAATTCTACTTAAAGAACAAATTCCAATTTACTTTTGTTATGAAATAAGCTTCATTCTCTTGGTTCGCTATAGTGAAAAGTTTACCTAGATAGGCTCAGGAATATGCATGTGACCTTTGCCTTCTAAAAGTGTTTGCAACAATGTATAACATGCTGATGCCGTATAGTTCTAAAAACACAAGCATCCTGAGCTTCTATGAGCCTACCTAGGTTTACTCTTAAACATAGCATACCAAGAGAACAAAGCAAATGTGATAACAATAGTAATGTGGTTTTTTTTTAGATTTTATGTGCCTTTAATGCATTTTTAGTATTAGTTAAAAAAAAAACACCATATGATTCTTGGGTATACAGAAATATATTTGTTTGTCTTCTGTTTTTGCTAGATTGAGTAGAAATAACCTCAGTTCATAGCTGCAATTTCAGGATGCTTTAACAGTTGCCAGACTCAAGTAATATTGTGGTCCCAAGTACGAAAACCTGACCAGCTCAGCTAAAAACTGGAGAAATCGCTGCTCAAAGCAAGTTCCTTTCACGCCCCAGCAATACGGCAGTGATTACACAAAGACCTTTTTATTATAAGTTGATTTACTTGAGAGATGAATTCAGGGAAATAGTGTAAAGTGTTTATTTTTTTTCTTGACCTTTATCAACCTGCATCTTAAGGAGTCCCCAAGAGATCAGGTTATTTGGTCAATTAAAACTGTTGCTGCCGTAACCCAGAAGCATTGCTGTTTTGCATCACTGATCAGAAAAAGAACGTGGATTTGATACAAATATTTGGCAATATTGATGACAAGAACATTCTGTACATTTTATCTTTGATTCTATTTTGTTAATAAATCTACTGATATTGAAAAGAAACCAGATTGTAACATTTCCTAGAATATTTTAAATTGCAGTAAATATGTTTGTATCAATAGAAATAAATGGAAATTGAAGGGGAAAGGTATTTTCTTTGATGCATATAAGAGAGGTAATTTAAAAAAATGCATAGCATAAGTACAGTGAAGTTTTGGTGTATTCCTGTACGGAGAAATGTTTCTTGTTTTTTTGCCCATGTGGCATGTTAGTGTCTACTAATAAAGCATCAGTAAATGTATAGCCCAGCCGTACTTTCTGTTAGCATCAAATAAACAGCAAATAAATAGATAAAAATAGTTTTATATGGACACTAAAGTTACAGCAGTATCAGTTACAAAGACCTGTTTAAAAGTGCTCATGGCTTTAATTGATTTACACTAAATATTTAATTATACCTCTGTTTTTGAGTGCACTTTTTTTTCTTTTGCATTGGTATATGCGTTTTGATTCAACGCTTTAAGGCTGCACTGCCGCAGTGTTTGGAGATATTATGACCGTGCCCTCTACCAGAATACATATATTTTTTTTACATGTTGCACAGTGATTGGTTAATATATACACAAGCTTATTTATATTTAAGGCGGTAAAAGAAACAAAAACTTTTCAAGAGGTTTGTCCCGGGGTGTGCAAAACATTTTTATGCTTTTTTTTTTTTTAACTAATAAAATGAAAGTTTTAAATGCTTCTAAAACATTTATTTTGTAAGCAGATTTGATTTGTAATGCTGTGCGAATAATTTCTCATCAATAGAAAAGAAAACTTTTTGTCCCTTTAAATAAAGGGGCACAGTTGAAAAGCTGTATCATGCATTAAAAAAAATAAAAATAACCACAGGATTCATAGAACAACATAGGAAATTAAATAACTGTCTCCCTGTATTGATTCAAGGCATCTGATTTAAAACAAAAACGTAAGTAAAGGGACACTGAACCCAAATTTTTTCTTTCATGATTCAGATAGAGAGGCCTATTTATCAAGCCGTCAACCGCAAATACGCTGGAATTCCGCAGCGTAATTGTGGCGCGTATGATTCCCCTTATTTATCAAAGCCTACAGACCGTCAAAAGCTGAAATCTGTGATGTAACATACGATCCGCCGGTCTCAGTCCGACACAGATCAATGTTTACGTCATTACAGATGTTCCGAATGCAAATTCGGCACTATCTGACTACTTTTGCTAGTTAACAAATTTCTAATAGGTACGCTTGCCACTATTCCGGCCCATCGTACCTGCTTTTCAATCCGCCACCCTGGAGGCCGCGGAAGCCGTAGGAATCAATGGGAGTCTGAAAGCAGTGAAAGCTTATGTTCACTGCTGCCCAATATCCCATTGATTTCTATGGGAGAATAAAAGTTATGTTTACACCTAACATGTACCCCGTGTCTAAACACCCCTAATCTGCCACCCTCTACACCGCTGCCACCTACATTATACTTATTAACCCCTAATCTGCCGCCCGACACCGCCGCCACCTACATAATGTTGTTAACCCCTATACCGCCGCTCCCTACACCGCCGCCACCTACATAATACTTATTAACCCCTAATCTGCCGTCCCCTACACCGCCGCCACCTACATTATACTTATTAACCCCTATTCCGCCGCTCCTGGACCCCGCTACCACCTACATAATGTTATTAACCCCTATCCCGCCGCTCCCAGAGCCCACCGCAACTAAATAAATGTATAAACCCCTGGCCTCCCACATCACTAGCACTTACTAAACCTATTAACCCCTAAACCACCAGCCCCCAAATCGCCATAAACTAAATTAACCTATTAACCCATAAACCTAACAACCCGCTAACTTTACATTAAAATTACACCATCCCTATCTTATAATAAATTAAAACTTACCTTTAGATTTAAATTAAACTATCTTAAACTATTAATTAATCTACCCAAACTATTAGACTAAAATTACATTAAACTATTTTAAACTAATAATTAATCTACCCTAACTGTTATACTAAAATTACATTAAACTACAAATTAAATTAACTGTATTATATATTTAAAAACCTAACCCTACTAAATCTACTATTAAAAATTACAAAGTTACAAAAAACTAACAACTAAGTTACAAAAATAACAAACACTAAGTTACAAACCCCCCCCCCCACTAAGTTACACAAAATAAAAAGTAAATTATCAAATATTTAAACTAATTACACCTAATCTAAGAGCCCTATGAAAATAATAAAGCCCCCCAAAATAAACCCCCCCCCAGCCTACAATAGACTACCAATTACCCATAAAAGGGCCTTTTGCAGTGCATTGCCCCAAAAAAATCAGCTCTTTTACCTGTAAATAATAAATACAAACACCCCCTCCAACAGGAATTAAGGTTGAAAAAATCCTATTGGCTGTTGCAATCAGCCAATAGGATTGAGCTCGCATTCTGTTGGCTATTCCAATCAGCCAATAGAATGCAAGCTCAATCCTATTGACTGATTGGATCAGCCAATAGGATGAAAGTTCAATCCTATTGGCTGATTGCAACAGCCAATAGGATTTTTTCAACCTTAATTCTGATTGGCTGATAGAATTCTATCAGCCAATCGAAATCTAAGGGACGCCATCTTGGATGACATCATTTAAAGGAACCTTCATTCGGTAGAAGACGTCGTAAGAAGAGGATGCTCTGTGTCGGATGTCTTGAAGATGGAGCCGCTCCGTGCCAGATGGATAAAGATAGAAGATGCCGTCTGGATGAAGACTTCTGCCTGGTTGGATGAAGACGTCAGCCCGCTTGGATGAAGACTTCTGCCGGCTTCGATGTGGACTTCTGCCACTTCGTTGAGGATAGATGTCGGCTCTTCAGAAACTGTAAGTTTTAATTTTAGATTAGTGTTTGGGCTTTTGAAAAAAGAGCTAAATGCCCTTTTAAGGGCAATGCCCATACAAATGCCCTTTTCAGGGCAATGTGGAGCTTAGGTTTTTTAGATTAGGTTTTTATTTGGGGGGGTTTGGTTTTGTGGGTGGTGGGTTTTACTGTTGGGGGGTGTTTGTATTTTTTATTTACAGGTAAAAGAGCTGATTTCTTTGGGACAATGCCCCGCAAAAGGCCCTTTTAAGGGCCATTGGTAGTTTATTGAAGGCTAGGGTTTTTTTTATTTTGGGGGGGCTTTTTTATTTTCATAGGGCTCTTAGATTAGGTGCAATTAGTTTCAATATTTAATCATTTATTTTTTATTTTGTGTAACTTAGTGTTTATTTTTTTTGTAACTTAGTGTTTGTTAGTTTTTTTTAACTTTGTAATTTTTAATAGTAGATTTAAATTATTTGAGTAGGGTTAGGTTTTTAAATATGTAATTTAGTTAATTTAATTTGTAGTTTAATGTAATTTTAGTATAACAGTTAGGGTAGATTAATTATTAGTTTTATATAGTTTAATTTAATTCTAAAGGTAAGTTTTAATTTATTATAAGATAGGGATGAGTTAATATTTAATATAAAGTTAGCGGGTTGTTAGGTTTAGGGGTTAATAGGTTAATTTAGTTTTTGGCGATGTGGGGGGCTGGTGGTTTAGGGGTTAATAGGTTTAGTAAGTGGTAGTGATGTGGGAGGCGAGAGGTTTAGGGGTTAATACATTTATTTAGTTGCGGCGGGGTCCGGGAGCAGCAGAATAGGGGTTAATAGGTTTATTAGAGTTGCGGTGGGCTCCGGGAGCGAAAGGATAGGGGTTAATACATTTATTAGAGTTGTGGTGGGCTTCGAGAGCGGCGAGATGGGGGTTAATACCTTTATTAAAGTTGCGGCGGGGTCGGGAGCGGCGGGATTGGGGTTAAACAGTTTAGTATAGTGGCGGTGTTTAGTGACAGTATATAAATAAAGCTGGGAAAAAGCCGAATAGCAGCGACATCGATAACTGTTTAGTTAACAACAGTCCGCTGCTCATCGCCCCGTACTTGGTGCCCGGCTTTTTGACAGCTTTTTATATAAATATGGAGAGCGTATTCAGATCCGCGGCAATGTTAGGCGATGTCAGGCGAGCGTATTGGTGCCGTTGAATGCAAGTAAGTTGATGACTTGATAAGTAGGCCTCATTGCATGCAATTTAAAGCAACTTTCTAATTTACTCCTATTATCACATTCTCTTCATTCTGTTGGTATCTTTATAAAAAAATGCAAGAATTTAAGTTTAGATGCCGGCCCATTTTTGGTGAACAACCTGGGTTGTTCTTGCTGATTGGTGGATACATTCACCCACGAGTAAACAAGTGCTGTCCAGGGTCTGAACAAATTATTTTTAGCTTAGATGCCTTCTTTTTCAAATAAAGATAGCAAGAGAACGAAGAAAAATTGATAATAGGAGTAAATTAGAAAGTTGCTTAAAATTGCAAGCTCTGTCTGAATCACAAAAGAAAAATTTGGGTTCAGTGTCCCTTAATTTCATTATAATACATTGAATGTTTCAAGTGTAATAGTTGCTTCATGTGCCTAAAGTATTGTAGTGAAACCGTGTTAGAAAGGCAGATAGACAAAAACGAGTCAATAATCTCTTAGTTATGGAACCGCTTATTCCTAATCTGATTATGTTCTTTAAATTACAAATATTGTATTTTAACTACTGTATATCATTAAATTAAAATAAAAATGGTCAAACTAAACAGCAGCAAAATAAAAATACTTACAATTTTGTAACTACAATTATCTGAAATGTGCTTCATAAAATCTATAGGCATAAATAATCCATATATTATCTACATTGTATTCAGGACCATAGTTAGAATATTTCATTTATTATGTTTCAGAGCCATGTATGTGTTGTAAGAGAGAGTATAATATGTTAAGATCATACACATAAATTTGTGTATGCCAAGAACATTTCTTAACAAATTCATGCTATATTGTTGTGACTTTGGCGTCACTTAAAATATTTGCAGTGGTAAGACCAGTTATTCTCTCAAGAGACAAAGAATAGAATGGATTTGATAATCTGTAGCCGATCATAAGGTCTCTTCGGTTCACTGGAGTAACCAGCATAAAGTTCATTACAAATACTTTTTCTTGCAGATATGTATTTCACATTGTAATTTGTCAGCATTTCTGAGATGTCAAAAATGCTGGATTTGACAATATATAATATTGTTAAATCAACGTATTAGGAGTTCTAATGGGATAATTACGTGCACAGCCTTTGCACAGGTGACTCTTGTGTTAGGGTTGCTAAATTATCTATATGAGCAATTGTAATTAAAGGGATAGATAGGTAAAAAATAAATGTGCATTGGGGCATTTCAATTTTAAATAGAAGCATTTTTTTGCAATGATTAGCAAAAATGCTTGTAGTAAAAGTTTCACTGTTTTTCAGTGCATACACACATATGCTGTGTACTCAAACACCACATGTTCTCAGAGGGCCAGCAGTGCCTTGTACAGGCACAATACACACCACCACCAGCCCTCTGAGCATGAATACTGGTGCACAGGCCCTCACAGCATATGTGTGTATGCCGTTTTAAGACAGTAATAACTTTTACTAGAAGCATTTTTGCTAATGGAGATAAATTGCAAAAAAAATTCTATTAAAAATTGAAATGCACCAATGTACATTTCAATTTTGAGTTTTCTATCCCTTTAAACATACCCTCTAAAGATTCACCCTTAAAGTATTGTTTGTAGTCAGTGCCATACAATTACAGGGCAAATAAATGAGATGTTTCCTGACTTTTTTATCGCACGTATACCCTGTGCTGTCACTGATGAGCACTTATGGCTCTTAAAGTATAAATATGGTGTCCAGTATTTAAATGGACAGTTCAGGCATAGGGGTCGATTTACCAAGCAGCGAATGCTGCAATCTACCCTTAATGTTTCATAAGATCGCTGCTCCTCTGAGGTGGCAGACAGCAATCACCCCAATCAGATACGATCGGGATGATGGACACCCACTGCTAGCGGCATGTGCAGGGGGCGGCATTGCACAAGCATTTCACAAGAAATGCTTGTGCAATGACAAATGCCGACAGCGTATGTTGTCGGCATTTATCGATGTCGGGCGGACATGATTGGCTACAGCAGATCATGTCTGCCCAACATTTGGTAAATCTACCCCATAGTGTGATCTGACTGACAGGGCTATATGATTGATCTGGGGTATGAAGTGGGGGTTTGGCTGACACATGGTTCAGTATGACGTCTGATCATAAACCCAACTACTTAGCTCTTTCTCCCAATCACCTAATATTTGTCCAATATTTTTTTTTTTATAGAACAGTTTGCAACCATAGTCACCAAAGTGGCTTTAAAATGAAGGGACCCTGGTGAGAATATATTTCTGAGATAAGCATTGGCTGTTTGCAATGATACACTCATCTAGCTAACATTATGGCTTTTATAGCTGAAGAATATTCCTTATTTCAAGCCTGTTCTATCAGAAATGAAGTGGCCAGTCTCAGACTGTTTTGTTTTATGCTGTTAGCTACATACAATCTTTTTTTATATCCTCTCCTATTTTGAGCAGATGCACTGGCATCTGGCATAAGGAATACGAAATAGACAGATGCGTAAGAGATTTTCATTACATTTACTCACAATAATAAAACGACTGCTGAAGGTGACAGCTCCTGTTTGTCATTGTTTGGATTTTATTCTTTTGGATGAAAGAAATATATAGTATTGGCCTCCTTAAAATATACAGTACAATAATTCCTGCAGTATACAGTAGTGCATTAAGCCATAAAGTTGTTGTGGAATGTTAGCTACATCTCTAATGGTAGAACATATTAGTTTTATTCGAAGCATTGATATAGTCATCCTAAATCTACAGTTTTTCTGTTGTCTAAGGGTATTTAAAATCCAAAGGATGATGCTTTTGAATATAAAGTGGATTTTATAACTCACTTCAGAATTTCATCTTCAGTAGGAAAATGTGCATTTATTGGGCTTAATGAATTTTTGTGACTAGTTGCAGAGGTGTTTTTACCTACTTGCCTGCCATTTTGTTTTTCAATGCAGATATAAAAACGATAATTTGTAAGACATTTTCATTTTTACTTTCAAATATGTCATTATTATAGTCATAAAATGTCACTTGAAAAGGAAATAATCACCAGATTTCACACAAAAAAAGTGTAATACAGTAATTACAGGACTTTTCAAGTTTTGCAAACATATAATACAAGTGTGAACTCTTTCTAAATATTTGGAAGAGACATTTTGTAGTTTTTGCTGGAGTAGACACTGTTGTCATGTTGTATTGTTTCGCAGCATCTTATATTATTATGTATGTTGAGGTCAGGTCATAACAGATATGTAGCATGGTTAGAACTGTGAAGTCTGCGGTATGTACTGTTCTCAGAATTGGTGAACCCCAAATAAATTGCAGAAAAAGGGGGCATGATATGTAATAATAAGTATATTGCAAAGGTTTTTAGTGTGCTTAATTAAATAATGTATTTTATAATCTTTAGTTGCATCTGTTTTTATGGAAAAGGTAATGTCTGCTGTCACTGACAAGGGGGTTAGGGGGAGGTGAGATAATATTTCTAAAGGCTTTGATATGTTAATGTGAAATTGCTAAGTATCCCACAAAGGCAAATGTTTAGTGGGATTTGGCAAGCAAAGGAACATTATGATTGCTGAAGAAATACCTGCCAAGACGGATTTGTGCATTGTCTGATCAGACGCTCTCTTCTCTTCAACAGGTCCAGGGTCACATGCCTCCGCTCATGATCCCAATTTTTCCACACGACCAGCGGACGTTGGCAGCGGCTGCTGCTGCTCAGCAAGGATTCCTGTTCCCTCCAGGACTAACGTACAAACCAGGTAGTTATGAAAAGACTAGGGCTGTAATAAATATATATATATATATATATATATATATATATATATATATATATATATATATATATATACAGTGTATATATACAGTGTATATATACAGTGTATATATACAGTGTTAAAATATATAACTATATATATATATATATATACATATATATATATATATATATATATATATATATATATATATATATATATATATATATATAGAGAGAGAGAGAGAGAGAGAGAGAGAGAGAGAGAGAGTGTGTATATATATATATATATATACTGTATATATTTATATATTGGCCCATTGACACACACACACACACACACACACATATATATATATTTACACACACACACACACACATATATATATATTTAATTTAAGATATAATATAAGATATATATACAGTATATAAGTTTTTCATATGCATATATATATTTATATATACAGTATGTATATATATATATATATATATACGTATATATATATATATATATATATATATATATGGACTGCTTACAGTGGTACACAAACTTGTTCACATGTAACCTCTGATAGGCTATAGCAAGGTATTCCTGGTAATATTGATAAAAGGTTTATCCATGGACTTCTCTGCAATTGCAAAATCTGCTAGCAAAATTGCAGTTTTTAATTTAAAAAATATATATTTCATATGCAGATCTTTTACATTATAATGCATAATTGCAGATACTTGCTATAAGACTTTAATATATCCTTAAAGGGATATTGCATTCATCATCCTCATAGGTCTGGCCTTGTTTTAAGATATTGCAGAATAGGGTTGAATAAATAAGATTTGCAGAAAAAAAGTGAGGCACATCTGTGAGAGAGTGAGATTGTTCAGAGAATATTGAAAAAACTATAACAAAAATAACGAAAAATAACAACTAATTTCGTAAAAAGAAAGGCATTATTTTTAAAGTAAATACGGTTAAAGCCTCTCTGTTATGCACTGGGAATTCATCATTCTTGTTTGCAGTGGGACGATCTCTTTGCAAGGTTAGTCAAAAGCAACCTTGTAATACAAGCTGAATTCGTGGCTAATTGATTATTAACTGTACGCATTGCTACAGATGCCATAATCAGCTGTTATAAGGATTTTTAGCGACTGTTAATTTGCATTTGGAACACCCTGTATCTTGCTCTAAATGCTTTTTGACTCTCGTACTTGAAACCTTTTGCACAAATGGAGAGAAATGTTATTTTTTGTGTGTAAAAAAAATCTCATCCTTAAATTAGCACAGAAAATGAATAAAATTCAGTAAAGTTTAATTAGCAAAGCCAATAGTAAATTTGTAATGAAATAACGGATCCTGTGACTTTTTTCTGATTTCTCATTCAGGTTTGTAACACGTCACCTGAAATGTGTCGATTAAGGATTCACACAGCAGAGTAGATTTGTGCAAGTGCTTGTTTAGTAAGCGTTATGGAAACAGGAACATTTTTTTTATCAATAAAGCAGTCATTATTCTCTCATTTACATAACAGACATTTGTTTAATTTCATAAAAGGGACAATAAAATAGTTTTTTTCTTTAATACACATAAGAAGGCATTTTGCAATGTATTTTATTTTCCAAAATGGATGTTCCGGTACTAAGAACGTATTTTATTTGTAAGTGAGCAGTCAATTAAAGGGACAGTCTACTCCAGAATTTGTATTGTTTAAAAAGATAGATAATCCCTTTTTTACCCATTCCCCAGTTTTGCACAACCAACACTGTTATATTAATATACTTGTTACCTCTGTTATTACCTTGTATCTAAGCCACTGCAGACTGCTCCTTATCTCAGTTATATTAATACACTTTTTACCTCTGTGATTACCTTGTATCTAAGCCTCTGCAGACTGCCCCTTATCTCACTTATATTAATATACTGTACTTTTTACCTCTGTGATTACCTTGTATCTAAGCCTCTGCAGATTGCTCCTTATCTCAGTTATATTAATATACTTTTTACCTCTGTGACTACCTTGTATCTAAGCCTCTGCAGACTGCTCCTTATCTCAGTTATATTAATATACTTTTTACCTCTGTGATTACCTTGTATCTAAGCCTCTGCAGACTGCTACTTATCTCAGTTATATTAATATACATTTTACATCTGTGATTACCTTGTATCTAAGCCTCTGCAGACTGCCCCTTATCTCAGTTATATTAATATACTTTTTACCTCTGTGATTACCTTGTATCTAAGCCTCTGCAGACTGCTCCTTATCTCAGTTATATTAATATACATTTTACCTCTGTGATTACCTTGTATCTAAGCTTCTGCAGACTGCCCCCTTATCTCAGTTATATTAATATACAGTGAGGCCCCGGTTTACGCACGACTCGGTATACGAAATTTCGGTTTACGAAATCTGAAGAAAATTTGACTCGGTTTACGAATTTTTTTCGCAATACGAAACAAAATGCCGGTTTGCCCCCCTCGGTTTACGAATATTTTTCGCAATACAAAACCAGTGGCCCCTGTGCCCCCTGCATACTCAAGTATGATTGGATTAATGAAGTTTGGGTACCAGTGTAGAGGTGTTGGAGAGGTTTTGGAGCCATTTTGCAGCAAGTTGTTGAGCCTTTTGGAGCCATTTGCAGCAAGTTGTTAAGCCTTTTGGAGCCATTTGCAGCAAGTTGTGGAGCCTTTTGGAGACATTGGAGCCATTTGCAGCAAGTTGTTAAGCCTTTTGGAGCCTTTTGGAGCATTTTTTGGACACTTTACTTGAATTTTTTCGGACCTCCGGAACGCATTAATTGATTTTCAATGCATTCCTATGGGAAACCGTGTTTCGGTTTACGAATTTTTCGCAATACGAAACGACCCGGAGAACGAATTAAATTCGTAAACCGAGGCCTCACTGTACTTTTTACCTCTGTGATTACCTTGTATCTAACCCTCTGTAGACTGCCCCCTTATTTAAGTTATATTAATATACTTTTTACCTCTATGATTACCTTGTATCTAAGCCTCTGCAGACTGCTCCTTATCTCAGTTATATTAATATAATTTTAACCTCTGTGATAACCTTGTATCTAAGCCTCTGCAGGCTGCCCCTTATCTCAGTTATATTAATACAGGTATACCTCACTTTACAGCGCTTCACTTTACAGCGATTCGCTAATACAGCGCTTTGTGGAGCTGAAGTTCAACCTCCAAGGATTTTGAAACAGTGCTGTACTCATTGTGAGATTGCCAGAAAAGTGAATGGCACCATTTTGTTATGCTTAGTTCACTCTGTTTACAGCATTGCAGTGCAATCTGTGTCTCAGTGCTATAGTCTGGCAAATTTTACTACAGTAATTGTCACAATTTTACAGGTACAGTATTTATTGAATATTAATTTCATACTTGCTGTGCTAGTGTTAAACTAAACATAGCACTATTGCACCCCTAATATATGTTAGTTCAAACATGTTTTCAGGATTTTAAACACTGAAAAGAAAGCTAAAACTGCCTTGATTCACTTTAAGGCAGTTTTCACTTTACAGCGGGGCTCCGGTCCCTAACCCGCTGTATGAGCGGGGTATACCTGTATACTTTATACCTCTGTGATTACCTTGTATCTAAGCCTCTGCAGACTGCTCCTTATCTCAGTTATATTAATATACTTTTTACCTCTGTGATTACCTTGTATCTAAGCCTCTGCAGACTGCCCCTTATCTCAGTTATATTAATATACTTTTTACCTCTGTGATTACCCTGTATCTAAGCCTCTGTACACTGCTCCTTATCTCAGTTATATTAATATACATTTTACCTCTGTGATTACCTTGTATCTAAGCCTCTGCAGACTGCTCCTTATCTCAGTTATATTAATATACTTTTTACCTCTGTGATTACCTTGTATCTAAGCCTCTGCAGACTGCCCCTTATCTCAGTTATATTAATATACTTTTTACCTCTGTGATTACCTTGTATCTAAGCCTCTGCAGACTGCCCCTTATCTCAGTTATATTAATATACTTTTTACCTCTGTGATTACCTTGAATCTAAGCATCTGCAGACTGCTCCTTATCTCAGTTATATTAATACACTTTTTACCTCTGTGATTACCCTGTATCTAAGCCTCTGCAGACTGCTCCTTATCTCAGTTATATTAATATACTTTTTACCTCTGTGATTACCTTGTATCTAAGCTTCTGCAGACTGCCCCATTATCTCAGTTATAATAATATACTTTTTACCTCTGTGATTACCTTGTATCTAAGCCTACGCAGACTGCCCCTTATCTCAGTTATATTAATATACTTTTTACCTCTGTGATTACCCTGTATCTAAGCCTCTGCAGGCTGCTAATTATCTCAGTTATATTAATATACTTTTAACCTCTGTGATTACTTTGTATCTAAGCCTCTGCAGACTGTCCCCTTATTTCAGTTCTTTTGACAGACTTGCATTTTAGCCAATCAGTGCTGACTCTTAGGTAACAAAACGTGCGTGAGCACAGTGTTATCTATATGACACACATTAACTAGTGCCCTCTAGCTGTGAAAAACTGTCAAATGCATTCAGATAAGAGGCGGCCTTCAAGGGCTTAGAAATTAGCACATGAGCCTATCTAGGTTTAGCTTTCAACTAAGAATATCAATACAGCAAAGCAAATTTGATTATAAAAATATATTAGAAAGTTGTTTAAAATTACATGCCCTATCTGAATCATTAGAGTTTAATTTTGACTACACTGTCCCTTTAAGGAGCAGTCATGCACAGACATACACTTCCTGTTATCTTTAAAATTAAAATTAGCAGCTTCATGTTAACGTTACTTTCATGCAAAAAGATGCATACTATATTTACATACTGTCCTTTTATATGCAATATTTAGTTTGCTGCCCTCTTAAACGTTTTGTGCTTCATATAGAGCATTCAATTTTAAGCGATTTTTTTAATTTACTTATTATTTGTTATCAAATTTACTTTAAGACTATAAAGATACAAGTGCTAGTATTATTCATTAACTGCTATCAAGCAAGAAGTGTTTATAGATATTAAAAGGACATTAAGCACATGCCCCTCTAAATATGAGTTCTGCCATTTTGGAACCTAAGTCACACACTGCAGGTTTGTGAAGGAGAATTACTGCACATGTGCAAACACATCAGCACTGGAATGCAGTGAAAACCAGATTTCAACATGGCCGCACACATGAATAGAGGGAGGTGGGGAATAATCTTCAATACTATGCTTATAAAAAGTATTCAGTGTTTGATGTCCATTTAATTCAAAAAGGACACAATTTCATTTGACAAATGCATGTTTAATTCCTAGAAGTCTTTTTTTAATCTTTTATTATATATCATTTGAGAGGCTCCTTAAAACCGGAAAACCTTTGATTTGTGACTATGTATGTTTAGAATTGCATTAAAGTTTAATTGGAAAAAATAACACAAGTGTAAACAAACACATATGCTTGTCTGAAATATTTTTTGACATATGCAGATACATTGTAAATCTGTAAATGGATAAATAAGTGAATATGTAAATTGTTTTTTATTACATCTGACAGCTTTGCAGATGTTCCATGCTAATGAATTCCTGAAGTACAATGACACTCCACGATATTGTCATGTTCTTGGTTAAATATGGGAATTGGATAAATCCTTAATAATAAATACTGTTGCTAAAGTATTCATTTTTGATGTCACAGGTGAAATTCCAATCTAAATAACATTCAACTCATATTAAATAAAATGCAAACAGCTAATACTACTGTACTTTTAGATTTTCTGTTAATAGAAATGTTTTACCATTTGCATTTTATGTGCATAATCAATCACAATTAGATTTATATCTACATGTTTTTTTCTCTCCTGTTCCTTTATTTGACACCACTTAAAGGGACATAAAGCACAAAACGAAAATAACCCAGACATGTAAAAGCATTTCATTATTGTGCTATTACTTTCATAGAAATAGGTGTTTAACTCCTGCCTAATGGTTTAAAGGGACAGTCTACACCAGAATTTTTATTGTTTTAAAAGATAGATAATCCCTTTATTACCCATTTCCCAGTTTTGCATAACTAACACATTTATAATAATATACTTTTGACCTCTGTGATTATCTTGTATCTAAGCCTCTGCAAACTGCCCCTTTTTCAGTTCTTTTTACAGACTTGCAGTCTAGCCAATCAGTGCCTGCTCCCAGATAACTTCTCGTGCACGAGCACAGTGTTATCTATATGAAATACGTGAACTAACACCCTCTAGTGGTGAAAAACTGTTAAAATGCAATCTGAAAGAGGTGGGCTTCAAGGTCTAAGAAATAGCATATGAACCTCCTAGGTTAAGCTTTCAACTAAGAATACCAAGAGAACAAAGCAAAATTGGAGATAAAAGTAAATTGGAAAATTGTTTAAAATTACATGCTCTATCTGAATCATGAAAGTTTATTTTGGCCTAGACTCTCCCTTTATCACATAGTTAAAGGGACAGTATACACAAATGTTCATATAACTGCATGTAATAGACACTAATATAAAGAAGAATATTCACAGATCTAAAAACCACTATAACACCTTAAAAACGTACTTAGAAGCTCCCAGTTTAGCACTGTTGATGAGGTTATATGGAACACCCAGTGAAAGGGGCTGGGAGCAGTCACTCTCCTCCACTCCATTCTCTGCATATGAAAAGACAGATTCGACAAACAGTAGCCAGCAGTAATCTGTTAACACGTGTCTGCATCTGACACTTTGGGGCTTGGTTTAGAGTCTGAAAATCAGCACAATGTTATTAAAAAATAAGCAAAACTAAACATTGTTACAAAAACACTCCCAGATGGGCTATATAAATGGATCATCTAAAAACATTTATCCAAAGAAAAAATGTGTGTACAATGTCCCTTTAAAGTCAGCACATCTGTTGAGTCTATGGGGTAGATTTATCATATTGCAGAAGGACATGATTAGCTGTAGCGAATCATGGCTGCCGACATCGCTGTTGGCATTTAACATTGCACAAGCATTTCTTGCGAAATGCTTGTGCAATGCCGCCCCCTGCACATTTGCGGTCACTAGCGGGGGGTGTCAATCATCCCGATCGATCGTAGCTGATGACCGCTGCGTCTTAACTTATGTTTCTGGCTCGTCGGAAACATCGGGCATAGATAGCAGCATTTGCTGCTTGTTAAATCTACCCCTATGAATAGAGGCATTTGTGTGCAGGTGCCAATCAACAGCAAGCTCACAGTAATACATTGCTACCCCCTGAGCCTACTAAGGTATGCCTTCCAACAAAGGACACCAAGAGAACAACATACATTTGATAGTAGAGCTCAGAAAAATTGCATGCTATATCTGAATCATGAAAGTCTAGTTTTGACTTGCACATCGCTTTAAATGTTGTGCAATGCCGTTAAATTCCTTAGTTGCCAAAAAAGTGCTAATCTTTTTCTGAAAGACAAGGGGTTATTTTTCTGCTCATTGCAAAAAAGGTATAAAAAATGTGATTTTTAAAAAAAAAATGGGTTTAACACTTTCTAAATGACCATAGAAATATTTTTTGGAGCCTGTATTTACCCTTCTGTAGTTATAAATGTCTTCATGACGCTTCCTTAAAAGAAATTGGCCCCAGTGACCTTTCACTAAAATAGCTGAGGCTCACAGCCAGT
>NC_069505.1:225618179-225663179 GCF_027579735.1 Bombina bombina | reverse complement strand
TATTTCCACAACAAACGTCTCTTTGTTTTTACTGACACACAACAAATATGTTGTCAAATTTACATATATATATATGATCATTTCTAACACAGACTGTGAAAGCTAAAATCGTTAAATGGAGATTCTGAAATGTTTACGTTTTAACTTAATTATGTACATTATTGTGATATTCTTTAGTACATTCTGCTCAAGGATGAGCGAGTTGTTCTGCAAACTGACATTATTTAGCTTTGCATAGTGTCTTAAAGGGACACTAAACCCAACATTTATCTTTCATAATTCAGGTTGAGAATACAATTTTAAACAACATTCCTATTTACTTCTATTATCTAATTTGCTTAATTTTTTAGATATCCTTTGTTGAAGAAATAGCAATGCACATGGGTGAGCCAATCACATGAGGCATCTATGTTCAGCCACCAATCACCAGTTACTGAGCCTATCTAGATATGCCTTTCAGCACAGAATATCAAGAGAATAAAACAAATTAGATAATAGAAGTGAATTAGAAAGTTGTTTAAAATCGCATGCTCTTTATAAATCATGAAAGAAAATGTTTTGGTTTCATGTCCCTTTAAGGCCCTTTTAATAATATTTAATTCTTAGTAAAGATAAAGATTTGCTTCCATTGAAAGGCTGTAGGATCTGTTTGGATTCATGGGACAACAATCTATTAATGTATATGGAATGGACAAATCTGTATCAAAAGTCAAATTTAAAGGGACAGCAGTGCCTTTCAATTTCAATTAGAATTATTTTTGCAAAAGATTAAAAAAAAAAATAATAAACTGTGATGACTTGTGTTCTGCATGGTACCAACTGCCAATATAGTGATAAACAAATTACATGTGCGTTAGTGTCATAACTCAGAGAATACCTGATACTGCTGTACTGGCATCTGATTTAATTACACAAGTTATTGCAACATGAGTGAAAATCTTTTAAAAATCATGTTTTCAAATACCTGTATATTTCATTTACTCAACTTTAAAACACATTAACATTATCTATGTATCTGTCTCCTTTATCTCTTCTATCATCTATCTATCTATCTATCTATCTATCTATCTATCTATCTATCTATCTATCTATCTATCTTCCTATCTATTTCTTTCTGTCTCTCTATTATCTATACCCTTATATATTTGTATCCATCTATCCATCTGTCTATCTATCTATCTATCTATCTATCTATCTATCTATCTATTTAAAACAATAATTAATTTGTAGCTCCCATCTGCTTTAATTTTCACAGTGAAACAGCTAGAATCAATCTTCCAAACATACCCAAAAAATAAGGTTTGCTTTTATTAAATAATCCTGTAGAACCTCACACAGTGAATGATATTTGAACCATATTTACTTTTAGCGTTCTTCTAAGATAAGAAATATTCACTGCTCCCACCCACTGTATTACTGTTTGTGAGGTAAAAAAAAATAAATCCATCTAATATCTAAACTTTAGGGGTGGCCTCATATATCCATTACATACATAAAATTCCACCTGATAAATACATGCCTAAATCATATTAGAACGGTGGGTTCAGGCAGAGATCCACAGTATTCCCAAAATATGGCAAAAATAGATATTGTTTTCCTTCTGTCCTAAATATAAAGCCATTAACAGAATGAAATGACTCATCAGCTTTAAGGAGAATTCTGCCTGTAACCAGCTTGATAGATACAACTTTAGGGTGTGGCAGTAAAAGTAATAAATTAAGTGGAAAAGTAACTAGATAAAGATAATGAGAACATTTTTGTATTTAGAAGAACAAAATCAAGAGAGAATGAATAAGAATTCACCAAAGGGCATTTTTAACCCTTCTCAAACCTCTGAAGGGTTAACCTGTTTATTGTTACCATTGAAGTGAAGGTCAATTTTGACGATTTAGTGCCCAGTTTTTAATAATCCTATTAAAAACAAGGGCACTTTAATTCATCAAAATTGACATTTCAAGCGTTTTCTTCAAAAACGTACCTTTTAATCCTGATAGCTTCTGCAGCACTTTCTCCGCCCGTAGCAAGTCCTATTCGCGGGTCCAAAATGACGAATCCAGCTTCATCCAATCACGGCGTTCCCTCAGGCCATGATCCCCCCGGGGGGAACGCCATGATTGGAGGAAGCCAGATTCGTCATTTCTGACGTAAGCAGAGGCTTATGACGGCTAGGGGAATCGATGGAGTAGCTTTCAGGATTAAAAGGTAAGTTTTTGAAGAAAATGCTTGAAATATCAATTTTGATTAATTAAAGTGCCCTTGTTTTTTATAGGATTATTAAAATCCGGGCACTAATTTGTCAAAATTGACCTTGACTTTTAATAGTATAATATAAAACCCTATGTTTTGTGAAACTAATTATCATGTGCAACAGAATCATTTCTTGCACAATGTATTTTTCATTTGTATCTTTGGTGATAAGAAAATGATTCTAAGATTATTTGGGTAACTAGAAGAGATTTTAGTAAATATATTTTTGGTGTATAATGCATGTGTACACATTTCATTTGTGTATTATTATTTATCAGTTTTTGTTTATTTAGTGAAAAGAGATTATTCTGCATTGAACACCAGTGAAGAGCAATAAAAAACTTCAGATTAACATACAGAAAAATCTTTCAGTATATAGATAAATAAACAGAAAATATGGCATAATAGAGAATTACAAAAAAAATTTGCATTAGCGCTCCCCATACTCTCCACAGCACATTAAGGTAAGTATTGTAACTACAGGTGATACGTACCTTAGCATGCTCTCTCTGCTCTCCATAGCACATTAAGGTAAGTATTGTAGCTACAGGTGATACTTACATTAGCACACTCCCCATGCTCTCCATAGCACATTAAGGTAAGTATTGTAACTACAGGTGATACTTACATTAGCGCGCTCCCCATGCTCTCCAGAGCGCATTAAGGTAAGTATTGTAACTACAGGTGATACTTACCTTAGCGCGCTCTCTCTACTCTCCATAGCACATTAAGGTAAGTATTGTAGCTACAGGTGACACTTACATTAGCGCCCTCCCCATGCTCTCCAGAGCACATTAAGGTAAGTATTGTAATTACAGGTTATACTTACCTTAGCGTGCTCTCTCTGCTCTCCATAGCACATTAAGGTAAGTATTGTAACTACAGGTGATACTTACCTTAGCGCGCTCTAGCTGCTCTCCATAGCACATAAAGGTAAGTATTGTAACTACAGGTGATACTTACATTAGCGCGCTCCCCATGCTCTCCAGAGCGCATTAAGGTAAGTATTGTAACTACAGGTGATACTTACATTAGCGTGCTCCCCATGCGCTCCAGAGCACATTAAGGTAAGTATTGTAACTACAGGTGATACTTACCTTAGCGTGCTCTCTCTGCTCTCCATAGCACATTAAGGTAAGTATTGTAGCTACAGGTGATACTTACATTAGCGCCCTCCCCATGCTCTCCAGAGCACATTAAGGTAAGTATTGTAACTACAGGTGATACTTACCTTAGCACGCTCTCCATAGTACATTGTTAAGTATTGTAACTACAGGTGATACTTACATTAGTTTGCTCTCCATAGCATATTAAGGTAAGTATTGTAGCTACAGGTGATACTTACCTTAGCACGCTCCCCATGCTCTTCATAGCACATTAAGGTAAGTATTGTAACTACAGATGATACTTACCTTAGCGCGCTCCCCATGCTCTCCATAGCATATTAACGGCCAGATTACGAGTTTTGTGTTATGAGGGGTGTCGTACTAACTTGCACGTTATTGTCACCGCTCACTTACCTACAGCAAGAAGTGTGCGTAGAGCAAAATTGTGCTCCATACCGCACTCCAGTACCAGCGCTGCTTAAGTCAGCAGTGAGCTGGTTGTACATGCTCTTGCACGATTTCCCCATAGACATCAATGGGGAGAGCCGGCTGAGTTCCAATCAGCCAATAGAATGCAAGCTCAATCCTATTGGCTGATTGGATCAGCCAATAGGATTGAAGTTCTATCCTATAGGCTGATTGCATCAGCCAATAGGATTTTTTCAACCTTAATTCCGATTGGAAGATAGAATTCTATCAGCCAATCAGAATCTAAGGGACGCCATCTTGGATGTCGTCACTTAAAGGAACCTTCATTCATCTGGTAGTCATCAGAAGAAGAGGATGCTCCGCGCCGGATGTCTTGAAGATGGACCCACTCCGCGCCGGTTGGATGAAGATAGAAGATGCCGTCTGGATGAAGACTTCTGCCCGTCTGGAGGACCACTTCTCCCGGCTTGGATGAAGACTTCTCCCGCCTTCGTTAAGGACTTCTTGCCGCTTTGATGAGGACTTCTCCCGGCTTCGTTGAGGATGGATGTTGGATCTTCAAAACTGTAAGTGGATCTTCAGGGGTTAGTGTTAGGTTTTTTTATAATTTTTTTGTAATTTAGGTAATTGTATTTAATTTAGGTAATTTATTTAAGTGTAGTGTAGTGATAGGTTTTAGTGTAACTTAGGTTAGGTTTTATTTTACAGGTAAATTTGTATTTATTTTTATCTAGGTAGTTATTAAATAATTAATAACTATTTAGTAACTATTCTATCTAGTTAAAATAAATACAAACTTGCCTGTAAAATAAAAATAAACCCTAAGCTAGATACAATGTAACTATTAGTTATATTGTAGCTAGCTTAGGGTTTATTTTATAGGTAAGTATCTAGTTTTAAATAGGAATTATTTAGTTATTAATTGTAGGTTTTATTTAGATTTATTTTAATTATATTTAAGTTAGGGGGTGTTAGGGTTAGGCTTAGACTTAGGTTTAGGGGTTAATAAATTTAGTATAGTGGCGGCGACGTTGGGGCGGCAGATTAGGGGTTAATAAATGTAGGTAGGTGGCGGCGATGTTAGGGACAGTAGATTAGGGGTTAATAATATTTAACTAGTGTTTATGATGCGGGAGTGCGACGGTTTAGGGGTTAATATGTTTATTCTAGTGGCGGTGATGTCGGGAGCGGCAGATTAGGGTTTAATATTTTTATTTTAGTGTTTGCGATGCGGGAGGGCCTCGGTTAATAGGTAGTTTATGGGTGTTAGTTTACTTTTTAACACTTTAGTTATGAGTTTTATGCTACCTTTGTAGCGTAAAACTCATAACTACTGACTTTAGAATGCGTTACGAATCTTGCGGGATAGGCTGTACCGCTCACTTTTTGGCCTAAAAAAAAAAGCTTGTTATTCCAGCGCAATGGAAGTCCCATTGAAAAAAAGACTATACGCAAATTGCGTAAGTTGATTTGCGGTAAGGCCAAAAAAGTGTGCGGGACAGCTGTACCTACAAGACTTGTAATAGCAGCGGTAGTAAAAAAGCAGCGTTATGAGGCTTAACGCTGCTTTTTTACTCATAACACAAAACTCGTAATCTAGCTGTAAGGTAAGTATTGTAACTACAGGCGATACTTACCTTAGCATGCTCTCCATGCTCTCCATAGCATATTAAGGTAAGTATTGTAGCTACACGTGAACTTTTCTCATGTAGCTTTGAAACATAAACAATCGTTTTAATGTAAACTATTTAAATGTTTAATTAAAATTCAGTATTTGTTTCGTTTTAAACTAAATGAATACCAAATATTGCAGCGAACGAATATTCAGGGAAATTAATTTCTATCAATATTCAGAATGAAAATTTTGTCCAAAAGAAAAAATCTTTGCCTGCACATCTCTATTTGTTAATAAAGACCGCCTTGTTTTCTTCTTAAAAGCTTCCTCTATGCGTTGTTTAATTAATTTATAAGTTGTGTGGTTAGCGGAACAGGGACAATTGTTTTATATCCTTATGTCTGTTTATTGTCTGGGAACATATTCCATTGAATATTAATAGATTTACAAGAGATTTCTCATGCAGAAGAGAAAGCTTCACTTAGTGAATATCACACATGACAAATCAGTTGAGATGCACTACGTCCTGTATTAGACATTAGATAATATATGATCTGTAATATAACAACAACAATTATTCATGCACAAAAACCTTATAGTTTATTGTCCCAACCAGATAAATTTAAAGAAATAAATATCACAAAAAATAAAAGTATAAAAAATATACACCATCTTTTTTTTTTATCTATTTCATTTCTCAAGCATTTTAAAAATGTTAGTTAATGAACATAAAAGTGAAGTAAAAGTCTTATTGCAAAATCATGAATGAATTATTCATTATATTTAAAGAAAAAAAAACCCAGAAAATAACCATGGTGGTCGATCACGCTGATACTTTAAATGACTATTTTCTTGCTATTTAAAGCATCATTAATTCCGCTTTTTTTTTTCCATTTCTATTCTATTATGTATTTTAAACTGTAAGATATTTGCTGAAAGAAGCATTGTTTAACTAAAATTACAATATTCTTTAGGCAGATAATTTACTGAAAGCGTGTAACAGATAGAGAAAAAAATAGCTGTTAAAACAAAATAGCCAGTTGATTTTTCTTTTTGTTATTCAATAGATTTGTTTAGTTTCCTTTTTTTTTTTTGGGGGGGGGGGGGATCTACAGCTAACCAAAATCAACCTCATGGAATGAGGAAAATAAGATCAGATATTTTGAATATTGCTCCATAGGATGTCAGTACAATATAGCGTTAGTGAAGGCATTGCAGCAAATCTTCATATGCAATCAGACCCAATTGTTACTGGACTGTGTATAAGCACATACTGTGCTCAATGGTCTGATGAGGTATTATGGATAAGATGCAAAGCGGCTGGCTCGATTAGGAATCTCACTTTTTTATTTTTTCACTTAACATTAACGTTAAGGTTAGTTGTGTAGCAGCTAACTCAGAAACCATCTGAAAGAAGCACAAATATTTTTTTAAGGTAATGGTTTTATTCATTGCTGATCTGAAGAAAATAATCTCAGCTCGCTTGTCAGGCTTCATGTGAGCTTTAAACCAGACACCCCAATTCACCCTTGACTTGGTTTTATAATAAGTTTTTTTAAAGGGACATAAACCCCCAAATTGTTCTTTCACTATTTAGGTAGAACACACAATTATAAACAACTTTCCTGTTTACTTCTGTTATCAAACTTGCTTCATTTCTGAATAAAAGAAGGAAAGCTTTAGAAATGAGAACTGGGAATCGCAATAGCAATCACAATCAAGGTTCGATAGGACATGATTTGCTATAGCATACGCTGTCCGAATGTAACTTTGCACAAGCATTTCTGGTGAAATGCTTGTGCGATGCCGTCCCTTACTGGCAGCCAATCGGGCACTAGCAGGGGCTGTCAATCATACCGATCATACCTGTGACGCACAGGTTAAGGAGCAGCGGTCTTATGACCGCTGCTTCTTAGCCTCTGAAGAAGCATCTGCTGCTTAACAAATGGAGCCCATAGAGTGAATGTTTAGCTTATTTGCTCTGCAGGGGCAGATATAAAGGATCTTCTACAGTCATCCGCCAATCATTATGAAGCTGTTGTGCCAGGGGTTGTGTAACCTGCAGAACAGAGTCCAGCCTACTGTGGGGGGTAGGAACAATTTTAGAGATGAAAAACAGCAAAAGAGATGAAATACAGTAACATTAGGCAAAGAATACTGCAAAGTTGTTTTTATTATGCAAAAAAAATGTTCTGCATTTTGTGTAAATGTCTACAATTCCTTTATTGTATGTTAGTAAATGTATTTATCCTATACAGTAATATTTGTTCTATATACTCTTTACTAGACGTATCATTGTCCTACTAGATGGCACTTTTCCTGTTTATAGAAACGCATATCTGTTTTTCTTTCTCTCTTCTATGTCTTTCAATACAGCGTGATCTAGGATTAAAACTTCCTAGAATCAGTTTGCATTTCCACAAATGAGTGGCTGCTATGTTAATATAATTAGATACCAATGTAATACACACAAGATTGTCATAGTTTTCATTTACCCAAGTGTAATTTTTTAGCTATATTCTCCAGATCATGTACAGCCATGTTAATTTAAAATGTGTCACATTGCATGTTATCATACTTTATTAAAATTGATGCTAAAATAAAGCTACTGCATTGATATCAAGCACAGTTTGACTGCACTCATAAATGGGTTTGATATTTATTGTATAAATGCACAGTTTAATAGTCCAAGCTTGGCGCTCAGATGCTTATTCTGATTGAATCCATCCATACTCCTTAACGTTGTATCATCATCCCCATATCCTGTTTGTTGGAATGTGAGAAAGTTCATGCAAAACAGCCTGATTATTAGGGGCGTCAAAATTTTACTCTGTAGCTGCCCGCATTTATGTAGCCCAGAGATATTATCTAAATCTGACATTAAATAAAAAAGCTACAGCTTGAAGGGAGTTCTATTAAATCACTGTTATTGAGTGATATTTCTATCACTATATTCATCTTTAGTTTTCCGACTATCACTATTAGATGGTTTTCCTGTACAGTTGTTTTTAGAAACGAAATATACTCACCAAAACTCACAAGCAGACACACACCAACCAAAACATATACACCCCCAGGCATATCTACACA
Organism: Bombina bombina; assembly: GCF_027579735.1. NCBI lineage: Eukaryota > Metazoa > Chordata > Amphibia > Anura > Bombinatoridae > Bombina > Bombina bombina. The sequence continues at coordinate 225,654,692 of NC_069505.1, read as the reverse complement.
CACAATCGACACATGCATATGCACACTCAGACTCCATCACACATACACACCCAGACATATCTACACCCCCCACTCACACAGATATGCACACTCAGAAACCATCACACAAACACACACATATATTCACACTCACACACCATCACATATACACACCTAGACATATCTACACACACACCCCACACACACATATGCACTCTTACACACCATCTCACATACACACCCAACTCCTCCCTCACACACATATACACACTCACCAAAACACATACACCCCCAGGCAAATCTACACACATACACACACCACATACACATATGCACACTCACACACCAACTCCTCCCACACACATATATACGAACAAACATATGTAAACACATGTATGCACATCCACACACATGTACACATTCCCACACACATGTACAGACACACACATATGCAGATACACACACTTGTACAACACACACAAACATACACACACCCACACATGTAAAAACACGCTTAAACAGATACATACACTCTTACAGATCTTCATATGTGTACACGAAAACATACCCACACACATGTACAGTCACACACCTCACACTCACATAAACATATGCACATATACATTCACACATGCACACACACATGTAAAATCACACCTACACATGCATGCACAGACAATACATACACACTTACACATATACACAAACACACCCACACAAATGTACAAACACATATGGACAGAAACATATGTGAATACACACACATGCACACATACACATTCACAAACATACACACCCACACACATATACAAGAATAACAAACACTCACACAGGCATATGCACATACATACACAAAGATGAACACACACACTCATGGACACATGTGCAAACACAGACATGCACATACACAAACAAAACCACATTTATCTTGTTCAAATACCCTAATTCTTCAACTGGGAATTAAAGTAGTTGTTTAGGGGTCTTTAGATCTGACTTTCTTAATTGAGTTAATCCTTTTCTCTGTTTATTTATACCCTCTATGTTTCTTTTTATGTTAATTTTCTGTTCCTCATCAACAGTGATATATTATTATTATTATTATTATTATTATTATTTTAACATTAGCAGCATCCAGGAAGCAAACGCCTATGAGAGAAACTGTCCCTAGACAGCTGTCTTTATTGCTGAATGAAAAATCTAGTCCTTATTTTTTTATCCATCATTATTATATTTATAATTCTCCATTCCCTTTTTTATTTATTGTATATTTTCTCTCTTCCATCCAGATATTTCCCTTTATGTATTTTATATTCTTCAGTGGCAGATTATTTTCTCCATAAGTCAGTCCGTTTATCAGTTATTTGACCTTTGCCTTTTCTCTCCATAACAAGATTTTTCTACAGCCGTTTGGCAGAGATCCATCATGTTGTTATATCATAGGTACTCATTGTCCAGCAATCTAATGAAGCATTTCTCCTGTTCATAAAGTGAATTCAGCTGTGACTTAAGTTTACTTGTATGATGGTGTAGTTTACACCTACTGTAAATATATCACAAGATATTTGTTTGTTTTATTTGTGCACAGTTTAACAATATTTTATGTTTCTGGCAACATAAATCCACTAAGACTTTTTAACACCGAGAGATCTCTATTGTCAGAGATGTATTTATACTGCTAGCTCTCTTTATATACAAATGATATGCTCCCTGATCAACCAATGCAGTTGTGACTAGTGATGCCAACTCTAAACCGGGCACTGATTATTGCCAGCAGACAAACATAGATCTGCTTTGGCATAGTATATACATTCTGTATTTTTTGTTTGGCTGTATGGAGCAGCCAGGTATTCATAGAGAATACAAGATAATAGCAAGTTACCTATATGTTTATATAATGTTGGATACATTGCCACTTGCTCATGAAATTTTATTAAAAAGTGGGAACCTCCCTGGATCTGATTCTATATTTATGAGCCCCTTTTAAACATACCCTCTGTTTGGTGCAGGAAAGACCACATTCACATGGAGTTGTCTAGAGACTATATCGTGTTTTCTTTAAAGGAACTCTAATGCATAATTTTTGGTTTTGAAAACATACTAACTATTTTTTTATTAGTGCATATGTGTCCCAGAAAACATTGCCCAAATCAGCAGATAAATATATAAAAAAAAATTCCCGTAGAAGATGTTGCCGTCTCTGCAGCCAATCACAAGCCATACCACTTGGGTCCAATAACGCAAAAGAGGACAAGCCCCTGGCTCCTCTGCTTTAGTATATTATATTAATAAGATTTCAAGAACTATTTAAAGGGACATTAAACCCAAACATTTTTTTTTCTTTATTCACATAGAGAATACAATTTCAAAAAAGTTTCCAATTTACTTCTATTATCAAATATGCTTTGTTCTTATGTTATTCTTTGTTGAAGGGATACCTAGGTAGGTAGCGTGCACATGCCTGAAGCACTACATGACAGGACATAGTGCTGCCATCTAGTGCTCCTGCTAATGTATAACATTGTTGCAAAACTGCTGCCGTATAGAGCTGTAGACACGTGCACACTTATGAGCTTACATCCCAGCTTTTCAGCAAAGGATACAAATACAATTTGATAACAGAAGTAAATTGGAAAGTTGTTTAAAAATATATGTACTATCTGAATCATGAAAGAAAAATGTGGGTTTTATGTCCCTTTAATGTTTAAGATCCCTTTAAGTTACTTCACATATAACATACTGTTTGCATTACTTTGTAAACTATTGGTTATAGATGAAAGTCTAAATATATGAAAACTGACAATGCTGCAACATAATAGATGTATTAAAACAGTATTTTCTGAATAAAATGATTTCATTTGCTATAAAATACAAGTAGAATATTACAATAATCAGATTTCTGTGCTTGATGCAAGGCCAGCGTGGCTGGAGGTATACGACAGTTAATCTGTCTTTCACTGTACAGCATTGGTGTGATTTTTTTATGTTCCTTTACTCTTCTTGCCCTGTGTGTGTGCGTCCAGATGCACTTATGCTCCCGGGTGACAAGTTGTGCCGTGTTTGCCAGGTTTTCTACCAGTTGCACACACACAGCCCCTAGCTTAATGCTTCATGTCTTCGCCCAACTGAGTTTTTTGTTGTTGCAGATGTTTGGGCTTAGTGCATTGTTATAGATTGAAGGCAATGGTGAGGTTTGTGTTTATACTTGTACATTACTGTTCTCAGCTCAATGTCTAAACCTGTATGTATTGTTCTTCTCGACAGGTGATAACTACCCCGTGCAGTTCATTCCATCAACAATGGCAGCGGCTGCTGCTTCTGGACTCAGTCCTTTACAACTGCAGGTATGTGCCAGAACAAAAACGCGGGACACCAGCCAAAGCTTTAGAGGGGAAATAACGAACCAGCTGTATGCTAAATATCAGTTGGAAATGTTAGATAACTTTCTGTAAGCACTCTTCAAATTGATGAAAACTTTACTGCAAATTGGACCCTTTTTGCAGGACACACCTTTTAGAAGTTACTATTCTCTAAATAGTTTCAGGGCTGCCCCCCTAGAGCTAAGTCCATAACATTCCAAGTGCTTTATAGAAATGTATTAAAGGGACAGAGACGTCATTTCTATCAGATTGTTTTTGTCTTCCTTTTCAGGTTTTTATTGTCTTTAAACAACAACAGTATAATTGCAGCTGCTTCTCATAAGATCTGAGAACTAATTGTCACATCTGATGCTGTTGTTTCACTGTCTGTTAGCACAACAGCTTAAAGGGACACTGAACCCAATTTTTTTTCATTTGTGATTCAGATAGAGCATGCAATTTTAAGCAACTTTCTAATTTACTCCTATTATAACATTTTCTTCATTCTCTTGGTATCTTTATTTGAAATGCAAGAATGTAAGTTTAGAGGCCGGCCCATTTTTGGTGAACCACCTGGGTTGTTCTTGCTGATTGGTGGATGAATTCATCAACCAATAAAAAAGTGCTGTCCAGAGTTCTGAACAAAAAAAAAGCTTAGATGCCTTCTTTTTCAAAGAAAGATAGCAAGAGAATAAAGAAAAAATGATAATAGGAGTAAATTAGAAAGTTGCTTAAAATTGCATGCTCTATCTGAATCACGAAATACATTTTTTTGGGTTTAGTGTCCCTTAACCCTCTCTCTGTCTCTCATGTTAGTAAACCACTATCCATTAACGGACTTTCTTAGGTATGAAAGCAGATTGTGATACTGATTTACTAAAATGTGATATCAATCTCAGTAAATCAATATCAGGCTTTAAAAGTATTAAATAATTGTATTTATATAAATTATAACTTTATATAATATTACAGGAATTAAACAGCAGTCAAGTTCTAACTCACTACATTGTCACTTTAACTGTAACCATATTCTTGGCAACATACCAAATGCTTTTACATAAAACACAGTGTCACCTGGTAGTAATCTAGTGAGAACTTGCAAGTGTTTTTATATAGAATATTTCATTTGTTAAAGGGACAGTCTAGTCAAAATTAAACTTTCGTGAGTCAGATAGAGCGGCAATTTAAAATTATTTTTTTTCCAATTTACTTCCATTAACAAAATGTGCACAGTCTTTTTATATTTACTATTTTTGAGTCACCAGCTCCTACTGAGCGTGTGCAAGAATTTACAGAATAAGCCTATATGCATTGGTGATTGGCTGATGACTGTCACATGACACAGGAGGAGTCAAAATAGACATAATATTGAAATTTGTCAGAAAAAAAAATCTACTACTAGCATTTGACTACTACTGTGCTACTGTTTGCATATAACTCAACCCCTGCAAATACAAACTGTTAAAAAAAGCTTCTTGTTGGCAATGTTTACAGGTCTGAGGCGGAATATGGGTTTTGGTTTATGGCTACACACGTATGCCACCCCTGATTGGCTCAGAGGTCATGTTTGTCTGCTGACCAGTAGTGTGTTGATGCTTTGGAACTAACTTTAAAAATCTGTTTATTCCCTTTCCATTTTATTACTGATTTCTTACGTCCCATTGCTTGAGGACAAGTTAGATTAATCTGCATTTTATTAATTTTGGTAAAAGATGAGCAAAATCTGGTAAAGGACGTTAGCTTAGTTTTATGTGCTTCACATTAAATCTATATCTTGTACAGATCAAACTGTTTGCATTTTGAAGGGCCAAATCTAATAAAAGAAAAACGAAATGACTTTTCAAGTCATTAAAAATAGAGGAATTCAGAAACATGATTCTGAATGGATAGGAAAACCGCTCCACAAATATGAAAGATACAAAGTAAATTTCTTCAGCACAAAAACACTTGTTTTTCAATAAATACATAAATAAACACATTTAAAAAACTGCAATAAAAAATAAAGGTGAAAGGCACCCAGGGATCAATAAAAACAAAAACAAAAAAACAATTTTTATTTGAAAAACTTTATAAGCCAGACATGCTATATGGTATCTCATAGGTCTGATGCATTTCTTAGTCATAGAACAAAAAAAAAAAAGCACCACCAACAAGAAGAAAAATAGTTTATAATAACATTGTTTATATGCAGCAAAGAAAAAAAAAGTGTATAATTTTTTTTTTTTATTGTTTAAAAAGATAGATAATCCCTTTATTACCCATTCCCCAGTTGCATAACCAATGACTGCCCCTTATCTCAGTTCTTTTGACAGACTTGCATTTTAACCAATCAGAGCTGACTCATAAATAACTCCACGGGAGTAAGCACAATGTTATCCATATGGCATACATGGGCTAGCGTTGACTAGCTGTGAAAAACTTTCAAAGTGCACCAAGATAAGAGGCGGCCTTCAAGGGCTTAGAAATTAGCATATGAGCCTATCTAGCTTTAGCTTTCAACAAGGAATACCTAACGAACAAAGAAAATTTGATTAAAAAAGAAAATTGGAAAGTTGTTTAAATTGCATGTCCTATCTGGATCATGAAAGTTTAATTTTGTCTAGACTGTTCCTTTAAACTTGCATGATTCAGATAGAAAATATTAATTTAAGGTACTTTTAGATTAACTTCTGTTATCAAGTTTATTTTGTTCTCTTGGTGTCCTTTGTTGAACAACATGTACATATCCTCAGCAGCAGCAAAGCAATACTGGGAGCTAGTTGGTGATTGTGTCATTAGCTTACCAGATGTTTTCAGCAAGCTTCCAGTAGTGCATTGATGCTCTGGAGCTGGCTTTATCTATGTGTTTAATTCCTTTGCCTGGGTCAAACACAGTTGTATGCTAGCAATAGTGCAATACTAAAGTGCTATTACACATAAGAGCATTTCCTTTTTGCACCTTTACCTGTCTTTAAAGGCATATGAAACCCAATGTTTTTTCTTTCCATAGTATTTATATTATCAGATTTGCTTCTCTCTTTTTGTATCCCTTGTTGAAGGAGCAGCAATGCACTACTGTGAGCTAGCTGAATGCATCAGGTGAGCTAATGACAACAAGCATATATGTATAGCCACCAATCAGCAGCTAGCTCCCAGTAGTGCATTGCTGCTTCTGATCCTACCTAAATATTATTTTTAACAAAGGATATCAAAAGAACAAAGCACATTAGATAATATAAGTAAATTGGAAAGATTTTAAAATTGCTCTGTCTGAATCATGAAATAAAAATGTTGCGTTTTATTTCCCTTTAGTGGAAGAAACCTAGAAGATGCAAATACAAATGATCTGTTGCATTTACAAATAAATGCATCAACATTTAAACTACAACTAATTATAACAATCAAATTAAAGGGATACTAAACCCAAATTTATTATTTCATGATTCAGATAGAGCAGCGATTTTAAGCAACTTTCTAATTTACTCAAATTTTTCTTTGTTCTCTTGGTATCTTTATTTAAAAAGTAGGAATGTAAAGTTTAGGGCCGGACCATTTTTGGTTCAGATCCCTGGATAGTGCTTGCTTATTGGTGGCTACATTTAGCAAACCAATAAGCAAGCATAACTCACGTTCTCAACAAAAAATATGCTGGCTCTTAAGCTTTACATTACTGCTTTTTATATAAAGATAGCAAGAGAATGAAGACAAATTAATAATAGGAATAAATGAATCATGAAAGAAAAAAAATTGGTTTTAGTATCCCTTTAATTCAAAATATGTAATAAATTGCTTCTTCTTCAACACATAGAAAAATATAGTAGCAGATCCTTAAACTTCACTTATATAATTCATGCATTGTGTGTGTGAATGTTTATTGCTTGTGGTGTGACCCTTGGCTAGGATTCCCTTTTGTTTTCAGCTGTCATTCTCTTTATTTAAAGAGTCACATCATTTCTTCCTATTCTCTGGATATTCTTAGTGCAGAGAAACAATCATTCTCCTTTATAATAGCACTGGGTGCAGACCCAAGGCCACAGTCTCTCTGTGCCAAAGGGGTGAGAGGAAAACTGAACCAAAAATCTGTTTTTCTAGCCCGGCCATCTGAGCAGCTGGCAAGAGGAATTACTGAGGATAAAGGGTTACAGCCACAAATCGAAAAAAAACCCCATTTAAAGCGCCAGTCGAGGCAAACATATTGATTCATATATTATTATTATTTATTATTTATTACTTTTTAAATAAATATTGCATTTTGCCTATAATGATAATTTATAAACATATTTTGGCTTACTAAATCTACATTGTGATTACATAGTTATAGTTATTTGTGTCACATATTTATAGTTAGTAAAGTTGGAAAGAATGTTTAGAGGCTACCAAAAAATAACAAAAATCCAAACAAGGTTAGCAATGAATTAAAAATAAATGCAGGCTATTCCTAGATTTTGATGAATAATTCCCTTTTTTGTCATACATTGTCATACAGTTTTTTATTCATGATAAAGGTGTTTTGGTCCTTTAGCAAGTTGTCTTTGCTGTAAAAAACACTAAAATCAGGCACATCATTTTCTATCTCTTCTTATGCCAGTGCTTTTAACAGCAAATAAAATTATATCTGGTCTGTGCTACGAGAACCTTCTTAAAGGGACAAAAAATTTTTTTTCTTCGTTCAGTAACAGTGAAATTTTTTAAAAAAAAGTTCAAATTTACTTACTATTATCAAATTTACTTCATTCTCTTAATATCACGTTGAAAAGCAGGTATGTTGACTCAGGAGTGTGCATGTGTCTTGAACACTATATGGCAGCAGTTTTGCAAGAATAATTTTAACAAAGTAATACATTTGCAAGAGCAGTGGTTCCTGCAACGTAATGTTCCAGAAATGTGCACACTGCCTACCTAGGTATGCTCTTCAACAAAGAATAACATATGAACAAAGCAACATTGATAATAGAAATAAATTGCAAACTTTGATTTTTTTTTTTATTGTACGCTCTGTCAGAACCACAAAACACAACATGGGCTTTCATATTCCTTTTATTAGCTGCGCTGCTACCAATGGTTGTCATAAAATTTCATATCAAGGATGGATCGTGGTGAGTAGTGCAGAGATCCATCATTTTCTGCTAGTTATTTCTGCTTTTTTTCTCCCATGTATTAGCGCATGTCATTGGATTACTGACTATAGCTTACTAAGGGGTCTATCAAAAATCCTGTTATAATCTTTGGAAAAATATTTTTTAAATATCAGAAGAAATAATGTACTTTTCAAGTGATCACAACTGCCCATGTTTATAAAACCCTGGAAGTTGAAAACTCCAGAAAACGTAGACGTTGCTGGTGTATTTATTAATTTGTTGTTAACCTACTGTTAACTTATGTTAGATAAACATAGAACTATATGTATAAGTCTATGGGATTATAATGGGTGCATTATGGGTACTGTTTATTAGAATACAAGTGCTTATTAATACTTTTTTATGTAATTGATTAAAGGGACACTGAACCCAATTTTTTTCTTTTGTGATTCAGAAAGAGCATGCAATTTTAAGCAACTTTCTAATTTACTCATATTATCAATTTTTCTTCGTTCTCTTGCTATCATTATTTGAAAAAGAAGGCATCTAAGCTTTTTTTGTTTCAGTACTCTGGACAGCACTTTTTATTGGTGAATGAATTGATCCACCAATCAGCAAGGACAACCCAGGTTGTTCACCAAAAATGGACCGGCATCTAAACTTACATTCTTGCATTTCAAATAAAGATACCAAGAGAATGAAGAAAATTTGATAATAGGAGTAAATCAGAAAGTTGCTTAAAATGGCATGCTCTATCTGAAACACAAAAGAAAATGTTTGGGTACAGTGTCCCTTTAAGCAGGGAGTAGTTGTTAAAGGGATATGAAACACTTTTTTTTTCTTTTGAGATTCAGATAGAAAACACTAATTTAACTAAGCTTTCAATTCACTTCTATTATTAAATGTCCTTGGTTCCAATGATATTCTGTGTTGAAATACCTAGGTAGCTTCTGGAGCACTAAATGGCAGGAAATAGTGCTGCCCTCTAGTGCTCTTGTAAATAGATAACATTCTTGCAAAACTGCTGCCATATAGGGCTCCAGAAACAGACAAAATGTAATTCTGTATCTGAATCATGAAAAAAAAAACATTCTGTGTTTCATGTCTCTTTATTATGTCATGTGGGGTTTAATCAACTACTCTTCACTTTTTGAAATGTCAAAAATATCTGAAAATTAGAGAAGTTCATTATTAACTATTTTGATTGTGATCAGTGAGTGTTAAGCCAACTAATTTGATGATAAAAATAAAATATGTTGTTAAAAAGCATTGGAAAAGTCTGAGGGCGGAGCTAGCCAGCCTGGGAAATGGCCGCGGCTTAGATCAGCTCCTGAGCCCTATCTGGTTGAGAGGCTTCATTCTTGCCTTAACAGGGGAATAATACCCAGCACAGCAGTACCACACATCCCCAACAACAACGGGGTACTCAGATGTGAAATCGGGGAAGTGACTTGATTCTATCTCACAGCGTTAGGCAAACGGCGCAGCCACACGAGCCTACTATCGCCGGAGCTCCGGAACAGCACTAACTGGGACCCGCACTTGCGATGTGTGCAAAGGCGGAGGTAAAATACAACTAAAGAGCATAAATAATACCCGGAGCCTAGCTATGAGCTCTCGACAATTTGAATAACTCCCCCAATAGCCGCTTGATACTGAGCCGTAGGGCTGAGGCCCATAAACCACATGGGGGTTGTAAATGGTTGGTAAACAAGTTTTAGAGCACTGGGGCTGGCGTAAACTGGAAGGCAGAAAACAGTAAAGCTATATTCACTTTTCTATAACCTATCTGGCTCAAATATAAATGCGCAGAGCTGGTAATACATGCTGTGACGCAGTTTTTTGTTGTTGTTGTTATACCATCCTGATGTGCCACGCTCTGCATGATATGTTTCAGGTGCTCACAGCTCTACCATCTTTTATTAAACTCCTGAAATAAACATATGCTACTACAATCTCCACACATAGGTCATGTTTACAAACAGACATGGCCCGAATTACAGAAGTATTGCCAGAGGGGAGACCTACATCATAACCTATCACTCATGAGGGTCCCTGCACATTAATGCAATGACCTGCATTATATTCATTAGGAGATCTTAAATTCAGCGTTTGCGACAGGTATCCATTTTGAATATTAACTATAGTTACTCCTATTTCTGGGACATGACAAACGGTGCTGATCTGTAATTACTTAACATACATAGTGGTTGCTTGGGGCAAAGACTATCAATCAGCCTGTTGAACCAGAGAACCCTTATATGCAACCCTTAAATATAAAGCAAGACTTTGTCACTACTGGAAATCACCATGTCCCCTAAAAAGCTTAACAAAAAAGGAGCCATAACAAAACAAAGAAGTCATATCACCCCCTCAGTAAACAACTTTTTTAAGTCAGTTGAGACTAAGTCTGCAAGTCTAAACCCTACAGATGAGCAAGATTCAGTTACTGCCTTTTCATCTTCAGAATTAGACTCTGAAACTGTGCCTGACACCATTACAGTGCCTAAGATACTGTTTGAATCACTACCTTCAAAAAAAGATTTCTCTGCCCTAGTTGTTCAAGTAAAGCAATGTATCAAGGAAGAAATCAGCGACCTTAAGAAGGAACTGTCAGACATAGGACATAGAGTAGAGGTGGTGGAAAATACACAGGACACCCATGCTACTGCAATAACAGATCTACATACCACCATTCACAAGCAGAACGAAGTAATCCTTGGCCTTGAAGAAAAAATAGATGACATCGAGAACAGGAACAGAAGGCACAATATCAGAATCAGAGGTGTCCCTGAATCTGTATCTACTTCAGGCCTGGAGCAATACCTACAAGATTTATTCAACTTCCTGAAGCAAACAGAGTTGCCTATAAAATATGACCTAGACAGAGCTCATAGAGCACTCCGCCCTAAGCCTTCGGATACACAACCTCCCAGGGACGTGATTGTGCGGGTCACAAACTTCCAGGTCAAAGAAGAACTCATGAGGCTTGCCCGCGAACGACAACCTGTCAAATACGAAAATGCAGACCTTCAATTTTACACAGATCTGTCGCAGAGAACCCTCATCAAACGAAAAGAACTCAAACCCTTCACCTCGCTTCTTAGGAAGAGGAATATCCCATACCGTTGGGGGTTCCCCTTTCACTTAATCATCTTATGGCAAGGGAAAAGATATACCTGCACAGCACCTGGAGAAGTCAAACAGATCTGCAAGGCCCTAGATTTATCCCCGCCAGAGATGGAGGAGGCAAAAGATGCACAAAATCAACACAGTCTAGGATCCAATAGAGACCCTCTCCCCCAGAGGCAAGAATGGCAACAGGTGCAACAGAGGAAAACAAGAAGACAGAACATAGGTGGTCAAAATCTTCTGCCAGAGAAGGGATGATCCTGAGCCAGTGGGGCTGTATCCTTTTGAGCTCTTTATCTCTCTCATGTATTAATTTACAGTGATATATGTTTGTTGCTGTCTTTGATTTCCCTCATAGGAAACTTTACAATGAGACTTCCCAGAGACAACCGCTGGACTATGGTAACTGAAACAAAGTTAGACAGTGGGAACTAGGGAGCTCAGAGTTAGAGCTTCCTCCCACTCTCAGTTAAAATTTATAAAAGTTAGTATATTTATTTCATGTTATATTGATATTTCTTGTTGTTCTTTGTCTGTAATGACTTATGCTTTCATTTAGTTAAAGTTAGTGGGTCACTTGCCCGCATAGTATCTCACTTAATGGTACTCAACTCCCTGTTAAAAAATTAAACTGATGCAATATAATCGCTCTCAGCCAGTTGGGGAATATATTCTCCCTTAGTTTAGATGTTGTACACTCTCCTTTCGGTTAAGGAAGGAGTAAAATGTTTTATTAATTGTTTTTTTGTAATTTTCTATTTCTTCAATGTTAATGACATGGGCCACATGAATAAGCAAATGTACTCGGAGTGTAACAGGGGAAAGCATGTAGAGATGAATACTTGGTATGGGGTAACACTGTATAAAAGTCGTTATAATGAGTAGGGACACACCACAAGATTTTACTATTATATCCCAGAACACAAAAGGGCTAAATTGTCCGAATAAGCGTAGAATGGCTTTATTAGACCTGCACAAGAAAGGAGGTCAGATACTCCTGCTACAGGAGACACATTTTAAAACTAAACATATACCTAAGTTTTTTTCCTCTAACTACCCACAGCATTTTCATAGCTCCCATCCCACCAAAAAAATTAATGGAGTAAGCATTCTAATTCACAAGTCAATTGCCTTTAGTAAGATTCAAATAGATCATGACAAAGAGGGTAGATATTTATGCGTCACAGGCCTCCTCTTTGGTAAACCCGTCACCTTAGTAAATTTATACGCCCCTAATAGATTCCAAAGCAAATTCATAAACACCATCACTAATTCTATCCTTTCCCAGGCCAAGGGCTCTCTGATTATAGCAGGAGACCTTAACGTACCACTAAACCCTCAGATAGACTGCTCCAATCCGACTACTAGAATGAAAATCCCAAATTTGCAAAACATATGGCAAAATCTTAAACTCTTAGGGATCCATGATACCTGGAGATACCTGAACCCCCAGAAAAGAGATTTCACATTCTTTTCGAATCCAAATAAATGTTATTCTAGGTTGGATTACATATTTGTAGACCATCTAACTTTCTCTTACTTAAAAGCGGCTGGGATCAGCCATACCTCCTGGTCAGACCACTCACTGGTATGCTGCAATATTGCCTGGCCCTCAGCTCCGCTCAGATCCTATCAATGGAAATTAGATGAATCTTTACTCAAGGGGAAAAAACAGGTTAAGAACATTGCTAATCATATTAAATCCTACTTTATCACAAACAATACCCCTGATATACATCCCACAACGTTGTGGGAGGCCCATAAAAGCACAGTAAGGGGAGAATTTATTAAATCCAAAGCTTACATAATAAAAAAGAGACGGGAAGAATTTACCTCTATAGCTAAAGAAATAGCTGATCTAGATTACTCACATAAGCAATCCCCAGATAATAATCTTTTACTAGAGAGACTCACCTCCAAACGCGACCAATTGAATAGATTACTCCAGATAAATGCCCAAAGACAACTTTTGTCCTTTCAGCAGACTTTTTACAGAGAAGGAAATAAACCCGGTAAATGGCTGGCGAGAACCTTGAAAAAAAGGCAACAACGCACCTATATACACTCAATAAAAAGTGAGTCAGGAAAACACGTTGAGGACACCCATAAAATCGCTGAGATATTTAAAACCTTCTATCATAAACTTTATAATCTTTTCCCAGACAGGGTAGACGCAGCACATAGCCACATTTGCCAACAATATCTCACAGACATACAAGTACCACAAATAAGCAAAGAACAAATGGAGATCCTAGACAAACCCTTCAATATAAAAGAAGTAACAGATGCTATACACACTCTAAAATCAAATAAAGCTCCAGGCCCGGACGGATTTTCAGGCCTATATTACAAAACATTTTCAAAATACCTTGCCCCACACCTAACCTCCCTATTCAACCATATTGCAGAGGGTTCCAACTTCCCCGACACCATGTTACAGGCATATATTTCAGTTCTAAAAAAACCGGGCAAAGTACCTGACAAACCGGCCAATTTTAGACCAATTTCCCTACTTAATACTGACTTGAAATTGTACGCAAAAATTCTAGCCTCCCGTATAAACCAAATCCTTCCACAATTAATTCACCAAGACCAGGCGGGTTTCGTGCCCAATAGGGAGGCGAAAGATAATACCGTAAAAGTACTAAATCTCATAGACCTTGTCTCCAAGACTAAAACACCAGCCCTCTTTCTTTCGACCGACGCCGAAAAGGCTTTTGACAGACTTGACTGGACTTACTTACAAATGACTCTACGACGGTTTAGCTTTCCTACCCAGTTCATCCACAAAATAATGGCCCTATATACTAATCCAACAGCTCGGGTTAGGGTAAATGGGACTCTTTCAGAGGCCTTCGAAATAAGAAACGGGTCGAGGCAGGGATGCCCCCTTTCCCCCCTACTATTCATATTGTCACTTGAACCGCTAGCAATCAAACTCAGGGAGAACTTGCATATCAAGGGAATACAGGTAGGACCCAGACAGCACAAAGCAGCCATATACGCAGACGACCTCTTATTGACGATGACTGACCCTCTTAGATCTATCACGCACGCTATGTTGGAACTCACTTCTTTTGGTAGAGTTTCCAACTTCTCAGTCAACATGGCGAAATCGGAATTCTTGCCAGTCATGGTTCCACAGCAAATGCTGGAGGAAATTAGGTCACTTTGTCCCTTAAAAGTGCAAAGTAATCGTCTTAAATACCTAGGAATTTATTTAACTCCAGATAGACAGTTGACACGCAAGTACAACTATGGGGAACTGATCAATGAATTCCATTCCTTGACCTCCTCCTGGCTTTTAAAGAACATCTCTTGGTTAGGCAGGATTCAAGCCGCAAAAATGGTATTACTGCCAAAGGCACTATACATCCTACAGACTGTTCCAGTCCAATATATCTCTAGAGAAATTGATACTTTACAAAAAATAATAAATGACTACATTTGGAGACGCAGACCGCCACGTATAAACAAAAGTACGATCTACAAATTACCAGAGCAAGGGGGGCTTGGAGTACCTCACCTAAATTCTTACAAGCTGGCGATATCCCTCCAGCGGGTTATAGATTGGTGCAGCTATAAAGGAGAACAATCGAAGGGTTGGGTGCAGATAGAAACATTTATGGCAGATACGATCCATTTAGGCAACAAATGCTGGAACCCTCATGCTTTAAAGAACCCCATAGTCTCCCAATCTTCGATCTCCAACGAGACTTGGAAAGATTGGCTATATATTCTTAAGTCATACCCAAAAATCTCCTCAAAATATTCTCCACTCACGAATTTGTTACATAACCCTGAATTCCTCCCGGGTCTCAAACAAGAGAAGAACTCAGATAACCCCCTGGATTCTATAATACAGATTCACACACTATTAGACAACAACAAGCTAAAATCAAAACAACAAATGGATTCATTATCAATACCTTTCTTCGCATCCTGGTTCAATTATCACCAAGCGAGACATTACATATTTTCGCACAAACGTAGAGCTGATCTCACGCGCTCTCTTACTAAGTTTGAACAGACTTGCCTGAGTGACATAAAGGCTCTTAGGTCAGTTTCTACTCTATACAGATTAGTATTAGAAAGCAGGTTCTCTAATTTACCATCGTATACTTTAGGGTGGGACAAAGAGAGGGGCACAACCACATCACATAGGACTTGGCTCACAAGATTTAAAAACCTAGCACACTCAGCACACTCCTCGGGAGCCAAGGAAACAAACATAAAAATTTGCATGCGGTGGTACATGACCCCAGCTAAAATCAAGCGCATATTTAAGGGAAGTTCGGGTATGTGCTGGAGGGGCTGTGGCCAACTTGGCCACATGACCCACATTTGGTGGGAATGCGCTTCTATTAGAAATTTCTGGTCAGAGATCTTTCAGGAAATCAACTCTGTACTAAACACACAACTTAGCCCGAGCATGGAACTGGTCCTTCTCCAAAACACTCCCCAGATAGCATGTAAAATCCGCAGACAGCTGTATCACATAATGTTAAATGCGGCAAAACAAATGGTACCCAGATGTTGGAAAACCACTAAAATACCTTGTGTCAATGATTGGAGGAAACTAGTTAATTCGGACTTAACGTTAGAAAGGTTCCATTACTTACAGACAGGGGGTTTGGACTTCTTTGAGGACATGTTACTTCTGTGGGAGTTATATAAATACAAGCCCAGTCAGACCCACAATGCTCACAACTAGTTAAATATATTGCATAACAACCATAATAACTTCTCTACATTGCTTCCCCGAACAATTCTATGTAGATATAACGGAAATATCTTTTCACAACTGAGTACACGAAGTTCAATTATTTAACATTGTAATCTTATTTGTCTTTTTTTATTTTTATTTTTAATTTAATTTTTTCTTTCTCTGTTGTACATGTTTCTTTTTGTTGAATACTGTTTAATACTGTAAAACAAGAGGCCTATGCATTATGAACCTTTGGTGAAGGATGTGGTCTAGCCAGGCAGCAGTCTTGTATTTAGAACATAGGCAACGAAGGGTAAAATGTTTTTCACAGAATTGTATTTTACGGGGTTGCCAAAGACTTTTGCAGGGATGAATGGACTAACTTTTCACATGGACTGCTTGCTCGATTATATTAGAAGTTGAGAGACTCTGTCATCTCCCGGCTTTGGACACTTTGCAATATCGTCCTCACAATCTGAATGTTAAAAAAGAACACAAAAAAAAAAAAGTGCCTCTGTTTGATTTTCGCTGTTTGATTTTTGCTGTACATAACCCAATAAAAAATATATATATAAAAAAATAAATAAACAAAAGGTGCACTAAACACAACATAAATACATTCACAATTACAGCTACACTCAAATAAAAACACAATTAATGCTTAAAAAAAAAAAAAAAAAAAAAAAAAAAAAGCATTGGAAAAGTCTGATAGTGATCATATCTATGGGGTTTTCGGTAGATAAATCATTTCATTAGATAAACATGTTTAAAAGAAATGTGATTTATCCCCATTTGTTTAACTCTTGCAATTGGGGTTAAACACATAGGCACATTCATGCTCATGAGCTGTGACTGTGCTGGAAACTGCTGGTTATTGACAAGTACATGTGACTGACACATAGTTAGCTCTCCAGACTTTCTCTGCTTGCTAAACTATTGAATTAGACTTTACCTACATGTGTTTAACACCTTTGCAGGTAGTAATCTAAGATCAGTAATGCAAAATGACATGTAACAATTAAGAGCGTGTCATTGTTGTATTAGAATGTCACTTTTGTCACACTCACAATGTCACTGTGTCGTTACCCTTGATGCTAATTTACTTATATGTTATTCAGAAAGAATGATGCGTCTCTAAAAAAAAATGGCAGAGCATTTAAAGATCATTTAAATAAAAAAAAAGAGCAAACAATAAATTGCATCTCTTCACATTCCCTCATCCGCATAAATCTGAGACCACGTCTGACATGTGCTGTCCTCAGCTATTTTTATGTAGCGTCTGTAAGTAACTCATGAAGGAAACACAGCACACGTAATTGAACAACCATGTAAATAGGGCTTTTAAACATCTCCAGTGTTTGAATATGGCCTTTTACGAAGAAATATTATTCTCAGGAAATACACTCCCACAGAATGATATTTTACAAAAAGTGTTTTAAGGGATTGCCATAGTCATCTTTACTGTATATACTTCCGACTGTGTATCATTTTTAAAGCAATTTGTTATTGGGGTTAATGTAGCTTGATTGTTCTAGAAGACGCAATCGTGAATCAATGCTATCGCTATTCTGTTGACTGATATACCTGACTGCTTCCTCCCTATTAAATGGTGCCTGCATCTCTTCAACAAATACCGCAAGTATCCCCAACCTTAAGCATTTCTAATTAAAATATCCGCACGTGTCAGCATATTGGTAATGTATGATTTTAATCCATTTATTTTGTTTATGAAATAGTGACATATGTTTAGATTGTGAAATATATGAGGCTTAAAAATCACTTTATTGAAGAAAATTAATTTCCTCAATGCTGTCTGTGTAATGTGTTCACTCACCCAGCCAGTCAGTGGAGAGGCTGCCACTCTTAATGACACACTTATACGCTTTTGCCCAATATAATTTGCAGTGACTAAAGCGATGGCAGTATATTTAACCAGTTCCTCGTCACTGCCATAGACAATGTTGCACCTATTTAGAGTGGTAGAATAGTATTCAGTTCCAATTTGTTCTGTTGATTCCGGACACAGAAGCTCCCTGGACCAACAGAGCATCAGGGGGAAGTGAAGGGAGCTGATAATAAATCAGTTCATAAAAAAAGAATCTAAGTTTATGCCCTGTATTTATTGAATAATGTAATTGGTTCTCATGAAAGAATATCAAATTGCTTCAACAATTAGGGAGAGATATAAAACAAGCTCCTGAATATATCAACCAATCACTGTGCAGCACATATGAATATCAGGGTTCTGTATTTCTGTATTGATTTAGTGGTTATTCTTTCAGAATTGAATGGCCCTTGGTGGGTTAGAAAAAGTTTGGCTTAAAGGGATAGTGAGGTTAAAAATGAAATGTGCTTGGGTGCATTTCAATTTGAAATAAAAGCATTTAAAAGTTGTTCCTGTTTATCTGTGGCATACGCACATATGCTGCGAGGGCCCGTGCACTATTATTCATACCACACCTTCTCAGTGGGTCAGCAGTAGCTTGTGTGACACAAATGGTGTCTTTGGAAGCAATATAAACCCTAGCCACCTCTCTGAGCAGGCATGGTGTTTAAATACAGACCTCACAGGATATGTGCGTATGCTGCAGAAAAACAGTAATTACATTTACTAGAAGCATTTTTGCTAATGAAAATTGATTGCAAAAATGCTTCTATTTCACATTTAAGCTCACCCATGCACATTTCATTTTGAACTTTCTATATATTTCACAGTAATGATAACAAACTTAGGGCTAGATTACAAGCGGATCGCTAATTTATTGCGCACCCGCAAACAGGCACATTTGCGGCTTGTGGGCACCCAATAAGTAACCAGCCATTAAAAGTGGCTGGTTTCTGCTACCATGAGCTTGTGATAGCAATTAGCACTCAGAAAATTAACCAGAGGTTAAACCTCTGGTCAACATTCTAAATATCACCCAATTGCCTCCAAACTTCAGTGTAGTAATCTTTATTAAAAAATAAATTTAGTAGCATCTTTAGTTTTTAATAAAGTAACTGCACAAAGAAGTTATAAGGGGCTAAAGTTGGTGGCTGTGGGGTGTTTGGAACAAAATGGCGGTCTATGCTTATATACATATATATATTTAAAATGGCTGCCCATCGCTGCACAACTTACCCCCTTCGCTGCATAGTTCTCATGCTGTGTCTCACGGCATGAGAACAAGGCTCCCATTGGAGCCTATGGAAGTGCGCTCTCGTGAGCGCAATGCTTCCGTGCAATGGTAACACAAGGTTACGTTTGCATTGCACCTCACTTGCTGAAGCGATATTTTATGCTCAAATTGTAATCTAGCCCTTAGTTCTTTGTTTTTTTTGTAGGTTTTATTATATGTGCCATGTGTGAACCTGGAATGACATTAACAACAATTATAGCTATAAGTAATACCTATATAAAATACTGTTCTCGTAGTCACCTATTCACTATTGAAACATTTTAAATAAATTGGCAATCCCTTAATGTTGCACGGGATTGAAGCAGCTAGTTGAGTTTTTGAGTTGAGACAGGGCAATTTGTAAACCAGCAGGTAGATGTCTGGGTCGGCAATGAGAGAGAATGAATGTCAGCGGAAATTCCTCTGCAAGATGTTATTTCACATAACCTGTTCTTGACAGATTGCTCACTTTGTGAGATCACAAGAGAAAACAAATGTAATATTGTTACAGCATAGTTTCTGTCTTCATTAGCCTTGGAAAATGATTTTATCAAGCACTCAAAGGCTTCAAAGAGTTTGGAAACTATAATATAATAAAATGTTTCTCATTATACTAGTGCCCAGCAAAGAGGGGGCGTAATGCAGAGATTCTGCAAACAAGAAAAATATGCTGACCCTTTGGGTTATCTGATCTTTAAATTGTGCTAGCTGCCAGCAAGTAGTAAAAATGTATCCTTAGTATTTATTCTCTTTAATAGAAAGTTTTATATTTTGGCTAATTTTTTGGAAAGGATGAAAAAAAGGTTTACTACAGCAACATTTTCTGTTTCTTGTATTCCATCAAAAATACAAAAAGGAGTGTGCTAAGATTTAAAATAAAAATAATGCACCCATAGAATTCTGTTGTATGCGCACACATACAAGGTATATGGATACATATAATTTGAAATGTATTAATAAAAGCATTAGTCATATTTTATGTGATGTAATTCATTTAAAGCAATGGTCTCAAAGTACGGGCCCTGGGGCCATATGTGGCGCTCAAGATAGTTTAATCTGCCCTCCCTTGTTTATCAGGTAAATAATTAATTTGGCCCCACCTGTTTTTTAAGGGTTCTAAGAGGTGTAACAAGTTGATGTTCTATATAATCACTCACAAGGTAAAGACAAGCATTGTCCAGTGTAGACTCACATTATGCCCTGCTTGTATAAATGTCACTTTGTTATTCAGTTCCAGAATGATCACTCACAAGATAAAATATACACTGTGTCTGTCTATTGAGGACTACAACTCCCATCATGCACTACTACTTGGGTAAAAGTCCCTTCCAGTTTCTAGTATAGCCAGTTCCAGAGTACTCACTCTGTTCAATTGCCCCCATGGGAGAAGAACACTTGACCAGTGGCCCCCAGATACATTGAGCTTGATATCCCTGATTTAAAGCAATCTAAAAGGGAGAGTTTATTAATCTGCTTTCACAGCTTTTGACACATTGCAATGCAGGTTCACATAAGGAGGCCTAAGCCACAAATCTAAAATCAGTTTCTGCTTCTTACTATCTTCAACACCCTAGAGGAGGCAGAGATACATTCCTCCGAACTCGGTCATTTCAGGTGATTGACAGGGATAGCGCAAGAGAGGTCTTGTGCAATCGTACAATTCACCAAGAGATACTGCATCTCACAGAGCCTGTGCAGGAAGATGGGTTCTCTGCTGGAGAGCTTGATGCATTATCCTGAAAAAGGATACAAACGTTCTCTTTTTTAGTTGAATATGTTTTTATGTTTATTTATTTATTTTCTCAAATAATGTCTAAAGGATGGACTTAGGGTACAGTATGCATTTCCATAACATGCTCATACACTCTAGTTGAAATCATAAGCCTCTGAATTAAATGGAAACATAGATTTTAACAGCAAATAAGAACCATAGACCCAGCAAGTCTGCTCAAAATGTCTATGTTTATAAATTTATTTAGATCATAAAATAAACCTATGCTTATACCAAGCTTTCTTGAAGTCACCCATAGTTTTTGTCCTTACCACCTCTAATGGAAGTTTATACCATGAATCGACCATCCTTTTCTGTGAACCTACTACCCTTTAACATGAGATCATGACCTCTTGTTCTGGTATTGCTCTTTTTCTGAAAAATACTTAAAGCATCCTGTTTACTAAGCCCCTTAATGTATATCTATCTATCTATCTATCTATCTATCTATCATCTATCTATCAATGTATCTATCATCTTTCTTTCTTTCTTTTTTTCTATCTACCATTTTGCCTGCCTTTCTTTGTGTCTGTCTACGTCATATAACTATGGCTAACTATTTAGAAAGAGTAATGAAGAGAAAATTAGTTTGGTAAAATGATAAAGATTTAGCTTATTATTTTAGTTATTTGGAAAGGATAACTAATTCAAAGACACCAGATTAATTAATTAATTAATTAATTAGTTAGTTAATAAAGTAATTATGCAATTATAAGCATACTACTAATTTTTTCCATTTGTGATCACCTTTCTGTAACTACTAATCTATATGGGGAAAGAACAGCTTTCTTTTACTGCTGGAGAGTGAAATGGCAGCTATTTAGGTTTCAAGAGATGCAATGTATTTCACAATTCTTTAAAGTAAAAAAATAATACATACGTAATTGTAAATAGAATAACAACTCAAACATTTCTGTCACTTTTTAAAAGCGATGGTGTAGGCTGCATGGTGTATTGTATTTCAGCTTGTAATGTTTTACTCTGTGTTTACTGGTAGAGTCAGCACAAGAAATATCTGAATAAATGTAGAAAGCGCAGCATCTAAGCTTCTTTCACATTATTCTAGCACAGTGATTTATTTGGGACACCCCCAGTGAGTCTCTGGCACGAAGATGACAGAAAAAGTAACTTTAAATGTTACCCCCTGGCTGTTACACTTCCTTGAAATGATTATCATTAGGTTGGTGGTACATTCTGTCTCGTTTACTTTCCATTGGGTCACAGTAAGAAGGCAATTGTGTAGCTTTTGCTACTTATTGTAATTGGTAGTAGTTTACCTAAATTCTTTCATACTGTCTTCACTAGGTGGTTTTTGTAGGATGTGTAAAAAAACAATTTAGAGCAGTTGGTATCATGTAGAGTGCCTGGCCAACTGTTTCTAGCATACACTATTCTGCATTAACGGCTCTTGTACATGATTGAACATGCGCTGTCCTTAGCATATTGAGATAATGCTCCACTCCGCAGGGTCGTTTTTTTTAAAAAAAAAGCTATTTTAGTTTTTTTAGGTTTTCCAGCAAAGGGGGAAAATTATATTTTACAGAAATGTTAATGTTCATTTTATTCTAGTTTTGTTATGATCTTACTTGGTAGAGGCAAACAAAATTATTGAAATTTATTATATATATATATATATATATATATATATATATATATATATATATATACGAAATACGACTTCCCTTTTTCAGCCCTGTGTTGTTGTAGATATGCAGCAATGCAGCTATATATTGGTTAGAATAGACTATCAAATGTTATACAGCCATCTATTTTTGCTAAACTTTGATATTTAAGTAGTTATTTGGATTTGTAACAAATAAACAAATTATTAAGTATATTGTCTCAGTACATTCTTAGATATTTATTTAAGAAGCTAATTTTTGAACTCTTAAAGGGACTATGAGGAATTTTAGTCACAGCTACAGCACAAAAAGCTGAACAAAGTGTCCTGAAAACATGAAAAAACACTTAAAATATATTGTATTATTTAATCATGTGTTTTACCGTGTATTTACTGTAAAAAGTTTACATTCCAATGTTCTCCACATAGGGGAAAATGTTCTATGTATCTATTCTATCTCTGTGTTAGATATATATACATATACAGTATCCCACAAATGTGAGTACACCCCTCACATTTTTGTAAATATTTTATTATATCTTTTCATGTGACAACACTGAAGAAATGACACTTTGCTACAATGTAAAGTAGTGAGTGTACAGCCCATATAACAGTGTAAATTTGCTGTCCCCTCAAAATAACTCAACACACAGCCATTAATGTCTAAACCATTGGCAACAAAAGTGAGTACACCCCTAAGTGGAAATGTCCAAATTGGTCCCAAAGTGTCAATATTTTTTGTGTGGCCACCATTAGGTCTGTGCATTGTATTCTTGACGTACGCATGTACGTTCTCCCAGAATAATATATCTAAAAAATCTATCATATTTAGAAAAAAGAATGATATTTAAATATGCTAGTAAATGCACCATTGAAACCTCCTTTTCTTGGCTTGTTGTGTAATAAAAATGTTGCATTTGAGTGTGAACAGAGATCACATAATAAATATTAATTTACTACCCATATGTTGGTGCAGTAAAAAAATACAGTATTTAAAGGAACATGGGAATCAAAATAATTGTATGGCTCAAAAAGAGAATGTAATTAAAAAAATATTCCAATTTACATTTGCTACCAAATGTACATCTCTCTCTTTGTATCCTTGGTTAAATGTAGCATTTTCCAATGAGAGCGGCTCACACTTGCGCATGTGCTGTGAGTACTGTTGTGTAAGCATAACACTGCTATCATATAGCGCTCTAAACACATGCATGCTCCTGAGTCTACTTCAGTATGCTGTCAAGGAAATTAGCTGAGTGTCAACAATGGATGATACAATTTTGAAAGATTTATTTTTCAATTGGTCTCTCTGTACTAATCATGAAATTTTAATTTTGACTTCCATGTCCTTTTAATACTGCAATCAAAATTTCTGCATTTGAAAACACTTGGATTTTGCAAATTGGTATTTTTTTTCTTAACCCCATGACTTCTTCATAATGTGTTCTTTTCATATATGGTAGGCAAGGATTTATCCTGTACCCTGCTTCTTCCAAGCAATCACTTGTCTCTCTCCAACTCTGTTGTTTGGAACTATGCTGTAATAATCTCATATTGATGAAGAAAAATGCAGTGCTCTGTGAAGAACAAACCCTTCACTTAGCCAATAAACCTAATGACTGTTAAGGAGCTGCTTGGATGCAGGTAATTCACCGAACAGGATGAAATGACAGCAATAATTGATAGCATCCAAACGTGGTTGCTTATAGTGGAACCTCAGACGGATGCTGAACCGCCTTGAATCTCTGCTGCAGACTCGTTGTAGCCAGCAGGTTGCATGCCAGCAGATGAAGCAGATGTTAAACCATACTGGAACAGAGCTGCATCAGGACCTGGATATTACTCTTGACATCTGGAAGCTGCTGGGTCGGGAGCTTGCCTCAAGCCAGGAGGCTGTAGGAGCCTTGTGGCAGCAAGCGTAGGGTCTTTGCTACTCTTTAAGCGATTAGTGCACTGGAGCATCAATAATACTGAATTATCGCTCGGCTGCTTTCCTGCATGGAATCCTGGGATAAAAGAAAGTCAAGACAGGCTATTTACAATAAGTTGCGCTTATAACTAATTATGAAGTATTTAAATAGCTTCATCTGAAGTTTAGCCCTTTTATTCTGGCAAACACAGCAATGTGTATATTAAGTAATACTGTACTGGATTAACTATATTATGTTATAAGTCACTTTCTAAATAACTATGACACTATCACACTGATGGTAAATAAAATTATTTTGTATTAAGACTGTTTAGTATAGCCAAACAGCAAAGCAGAATATATAAATAGCAGGGAATTACATTTACAACTCTCTGCCTATCTTTATATACTGTATCTGTTTGTCTATATTTAAGTCTGTCTATCTATCTATCTATCTATCTATCTGTCTGTCTATATTTATATCTATTGCTATATACTAGGGATGGGCAAAAGTGTCAATAGTACAATTCATCCCGTGGACATTCATTTTAGATAAACTAATGTTGATAAGGACGAAAACACCTTAAAATTCATTAAATGAATGTTATTTCCGAATTTCAAATGCCACTTTGGTTTTTGATTGTTCATAATTAGATTGAATATCCACATACAAAAATTTGAATGAAACACTTGATTTAAAAAGTAATATTCCAAAGTTCAATAACTCATGTGTTATTGGATTTAGTAAATTGATACATAATAGATACAAATAGATCAATTCAAATGCTTCTATTTTGAATGTTGCATAATTCAAATATTACATTTAAAGAGAGCAATAGAAATACTATTACATTAAACGAATGTCAGAATGTTGTACAAACATTTGAAATTCGAAACAAATGAGCAAATGTGTTAAAAATGGTTTCATTTTTCAAATGTTTTAAACACATTCGCCCGACCCTAATATTTGTCTGTTTGCTTTCTAAAGTGCACAGTGTTTCATTTACAATAATAGCATCTGCATGAAACTTTAGTATTTTAGTGTCTACGAAGACATTTTCATAATAGGGTTTTGCCTCCTAGAAAAATGAGTTATGTATTTTGTCACTTGCGTTTCACCTCTAGTATTCTATAGGGCTCTGTTTAATTAACACTGATTAAAGGTCTGTTCACAGATGTCCTCTCTAGTGATGGAATTGCAGTTTCAAAGCAGGGCTGTAATCTGCTGGGAGAAGCGAGTTAAAAAGGAAAGTACTGTTTACTGAAATTCTTTCAAACTAAGCTATATTTCAATGGGTCATTTATTGCTCAAATGGACAAAGGTATTACCTCAATCACTGAATTGTATCAAATCCTTTCTCAGAGGCCCACTTTGAAAACACTACAGGAAAAGTGGCTTAACATCATATTCTCAGTAGAGCAGCACTCAGTCTGTTAAAAAATGAGAGCAATGAGGTGAAACAGCATCTGAGTAGAAGAGGCTTTTACTGTTTTGCAATGCTCTTTATTTGAAGCATGTAAGGGGGGTATATTTCCGTGCAGGCTGGTATTCTTTTGCTACTTGCCCCTATTCCTTTGGTCAGCACGTGGTTCAAGTCTTTGTTGTTCCTTGGCATGGCAGAAGTGTATTTTTCTCTCTCTCTAGAGAATTTGGGGGCAGTTCCAGAACATTACCGGGTATGACCGTGCACAGTGTCACATCAGAAGAATGAAAGAAAGAGAGATTTGAATATCACAAGGTTTTGTGTTTGTTGGGGCCATACCTTATTCTCTTTCAAATTAAACATTATTTATACACCAGAGTTGTGTGGTAGCACTTATTGTGTAGCTGCAGTTATTTTAAATATTGAAAGTGAATTTACAATTCATGTAATCCACATTAATACTTTATCATCTAAGGATTCTTTGATATTTGAGTGGGAACTTGTAATATATATCAGTGTATCCATACATAAGTCTATTTGTCTGTCTGTCTTTCTAATACACATCTATACAATAATGTGCATGCATAGCAAAGTCTATCTATCCATCTATCTATCTATCATCTATCTATCTGTCTACATTTATATCTATACATTTATCTGTTTATCTATCTTTCTATCATCATTATGAAACAGAATTTTATAAAATATCAACTCAAATTATAATCTAGCTATTTGACACATATAATAAGTGAACAGATAACCAACAGACAAACAAGAACAATAATTAATAAGATACAAACAGTAACCAAGGAGAACTTATGTCCAGCTGACACTTTGCTAGGTTGCAGATGCACTTTAGTCCAGAACACAAAGTACCATGCACCAGGGGGTATTCAGCAAATGTTTACAACAGATTCATTTTTATATACCACAGTAACTTCAATAGCTATTAAGCTTATACATTATGTGGCCAAAAGTATGCAGACACCTGACCATCACACCTATATGAGCTTGTTGGGCATCCCATTCCAAACCATGGATAATAATATGGAGCGGGCCTCTCAGTCACCACTCTTCTGGGAAGACTTTCTACAAGAATTTTGTGTCTGTTGGATTTTTTCCCCATTTAACTAAAAGAGTATTTGTAAGGTAAGGCATTGATGTTGGATGAGAATATCTGAGAATCTAATTGGCATTCTAATTGATCCATTGAGTTGAGATAGGGCTCTGTGCAGGCCACTCAAGTTCCTTCATTGACCTTGCTTTATGCACAGAAGTCATGCTGAAACAGGGCCTTCCCCAAACTGTTGCCACAACGTTGGAAGCATCTAGTTGTCTAAGTTTATGCACCTGTTAGCAATAGGTGTGGCTGAACCACCTGAATTAAGTAATTAGTAGGGTTCTCCATATACTTTTGACTATATAGTGTATGTTGGTATAACAAACTGTGCTACTTTCAAAATTCTCCGCCAAGTGTTGGAGTAAAATCATCCAGGATCTATCCAACCAGGGTTATTCACAACCTGTGCTTTCCATGATCGGTTGCTCAAGAGCATTGGCCGGGATTGCATAAAAGAGTTCTCGTGCAATCTTAACCTTCACTAGTGAATGCTGCAGCTGTGAATGCAGGCAGACAGGTTCCCTCCCTGTTAGCATTGTTTGCCTGCACCTTTTTAAATGGGGCACTATGTGTTTAATTAATCTAAAGGGGTTGAAAGCATAGTAAAGATTGAGTTCCCTAGAAGGATGCATTGCAATTTCTGAGGATGCAGCAATTGAGCAAATAAAAAGCAGCATATTTACATATCTGACAATCACCTGCTGTGTCATGCTCATAAATGGCACAAGAGCTTACCTGATGCATGATATTCTTTGCCAAGAATCATTGCTCCTAAAATTCTTGTTTTGGCTATTGACTTTTTGGATTCTTTTGTATACACCTCTAAATAGAAATCATTACATTGCTCCTCAAATATATGTTTTGCTCCTCAGTATTCTTATATTTCTTAATTTGTCCCCATCTCAGTATCCCTAAAATAATAAAAAAAAAAAAAAAATGAATTGAGTGGTTTTAATGTAACAAAAGTTTTGGTTTGTTAAAATAATAATAAAACACATACACTTGTTTTTTGAAACTATGATGACAAGTAATTATAAAGTGTAAAGAAGTAGACACAGAACCACTAATTGTTAATGCTCTGCAATTATGTCTCTTTCCGGAATAATAAAATCTTCCTCAGAAGAGGTCAAGAGCTTTACCACTGACTTATTTCACATCTGTCCCAGCAGACTGTCGGCTTTATGAGCAGAAGAAAAAGCCTGACACACACTGAGTATTTTTAAGTTACTTCTTCACTCTTGCAGCTGTGGACTGGTGAACATATTCCAGGAATGGAAAATCAAAATGCTCAATGAAAAATAAAAAATGTGAGATGAAAACACAATGTACTCTTAAATATATGCTTAGCAAACTGTTCTACATAAATGGTTTTTTTTTTATATATAATTAGTATCTTTATTTTTTATGACACAGTACTGGACACTAATGGACAGCGAAGACAAAAATAAAAAAGGAAACACCCAAAAATAAACAAAAAAACCCATAATTTTTTATTGCTGATTATGTTTCATGTGTTTATCATTTTCAATCTAGATAACTATATTAAATGACAAGGCACTTCTCTTTATATATACCTGTATATATATATATATATATATATATATATATATATATATACATACATACACAAACACACAAAAACGCAATATAACTCACCCTGCATTATCGTTTGCACTCCACTTGTAATCTAGCCCTTTATTAGATAGCATCACCTGCACATTATTACACATTAAAGGGAAATTAATTTAATATTCATATATATATATACCTCTCTCTCTATATCTATCTATCTATCTATCTATCTATCTATCTATCTATCTATCTATCTATCTATCTATCTATCTATCTGTCTGTCTGTCTGTCTGTCTGTCTCTATCTCTCTATCTGCCTGTCTATCTATCTATCTATCTATCTATCTATCTATCTATCTATCTATCTATCTATCTATCTATCTATCTAACTATCTATCTGTATGGGCACCACATTTGTAAACACAATACATGTTTTAAAAGCATTTAAAGCTGTAATTATGTTGTGCATTTTGACAGTACTGGGCCACAACCCTTAAAAAGCCTCTTGAACAGACATGAAAATCAAAATTAAGTTTTCATTGTTCAGATATAGGGCCCCATTTATCAAGCAGTAGATTATATTTCCCTTTAATTATGGTTGTCTTATTTACTTTACTGAAGTCAGTTATTGAAACATATAAATGGACTGCACTGATCAAGCAGTCACTGTGTAGAGTGTTGCATGATTTTTGAAGACTGCAGGATGCAGTGACAGTGGAAAACACACAGGGCTAGACTACAAGTGGAGTGCTATTTATTGCTTCTGCTATAGCACTAATTGCACTAGAAGTAAACATTTTGTGCGCATTGGGATGCACTGGTATTACGAGTTGAAAGTAAAAATTTATAGTGCTCACGCTAAGCTGAACTTACAATATCGTTTGAGTGTTCACGTATTCCCCCATAGAAGTCAATGGAGAAAAAAAGTGGGTAAAAAACACACTCTCGTGCAAACCCAATTGCGTATTCCCATTTGTGCTAACCCGACATGAAAATATAACAATATGTTATATTTATTCATAAATACATATATACTATATATATATATATATATATATATATAGTATATAATTATATATAAGTATAGATATACACAGATATATATAGGAATATCTATTTAGAAATACTTAGAACATATTCTGCTATGTGCACAGCACCGGAATGTGAAATATTTACAATAAAGACATAGTTAAAACTTTATTACATATGAATATTGCATAAATATGTTTCATGTACTTAACTGCAATGGGCACCAATGCACTTATATATATATGTCTATATATGTGTACATATGTATTTATGTGTTTATATGTGTATACATGACTGTAAATACATATATACACATATACATATTTAAATACATATTGATATATATATATATATATTCTATATAAATTCAACCAATGCTGCCCCACCCTACCTGTCCTCACTCATTAACAAATATACTCCAGCCCGCCCCTAAGATCCAACAATGACCTGCTCCTTGCTTCCTCTACCATCACCTCCTCTCATGCTAGACTACAGGACTTCTCTCTTGCGGCACCAACCCTCTGGATCGCACTTCCTCGTGCTGTCAGACTTGTTCCTAACCTCTCCTCCTTTAAACGTTCCCTAAAGACCTTTTCGTTCAGTGAAGCTTATCACCCAACTTATTAACAAACTAACTTCACTTAACTAACAGCTGCCCTTATCTATCTCCTCACTAATATCATTCTCACCTATGCAGTCCCCACCTCCTGTTCCCCATCCTCCTACCCATCTAGATTGTAAGTTCCCACTGGAATAGGGCTCTCAATTCTCCCTGTATTTGTCTGTAAAATGTTGTCTTTTATTGTATTGTTTCTCCGTTGTACTTTTATCCTTGTACCCATGGGCAGCGCTGCGGAATCTGTTGGTGCTTTATAAATAAAGAATAATAATAATAGTAAAATAATATACAGTATATATATATATATATATATATTTAGACATGTATATGTATGTATCTCAATGTTAAAGTCTTTTTCTTTCTAACACCTAGTACATTTTGTGTGCATTTTTTTGGTGTTTTTGGTGTTATTATGAGTGTAACTGTACTTTGTAATGTATATTTTATGTGTTTTGTGACTCTTTTTTTGTTTTGGGAAACAGTTAAACACAGCTCTGAGGATGAGTTAATAATTCTAGCGTAAATCACGATTGCACTCAAGTGATCACATTTACTTTCAACTTGTAGTACCACCGCAATTTAACCTGCCACCAGTGAGTAGGGGGCGGCATTGTACAAGCATTTCACAAGAAATGCTCGTGCAATGTTAAATGCCGACAGCATATGCTGTTGGCATTTAGCGAGGTCGAGCGGACAATTATTTGCTACAGCGAATCATGTCCGCCCGGCAACTTGTTAAATCTACCCCTAAAACTTTACACTTATTTTGTCAATATTTAAACAACTAATGAAACTTCAAAAAATACATCTACATGTTATTCTTAGACAAATCTTTTCTTTGAATGCATCATTTTATCTAGCATTTATTTAGTGTTTAATGTCCCTTTAATATCCGTTAACTGTTCTTTTTTTTTTGTTGGAACATCTAATTTTAGGAACTAGCGTTTTCTAGTGAATAGTATAAAAAGATTGTGATGCAACTGTGTGTTTTGTTTTTTTCCCTTTGGTTTTTGTTATAACAATATCTGTTTATGAGAGTCTAGCAATGTAGAACAGGCAAATACACAACTGTAATGCAAATTTTCAATTGCCCTCAAAATCACCTCATAGGATTTCTTTCTTCTGAAACCCAATTACTTATTGTCTCAATCGCTGAACCTTCAGCTCTATAAATAAAGTATTACAGATTTGCATATTTTATTTAGAAGAGTGGCAAATAAGGTTTCTTAACTAGGTCTCTATAGACTTTTTTTTTACTTTAAGAGTAAAAAAATATTCCTCAAAGCAATAGTTTTAGGACATTAATATCAAAGAGTGTGTGTAAGGGGGGGTTATACATAAAAAAAGCTAAGAGTACAGAAAGCCTTGTGCAGAGAATCTCTTATTGTTAGACATTATGGGCCAGTTTACAAGTGGAGCTCCCACTCGAGCACTAACACTGCTAGAATGAAGCTTTTTACACACGTCGGGTAGTGCGCGTATTACAAGATGAAAGTAAAACATTTTCTCTCGTACACTAACCTGATGAGCGCAAAAAGATGAATTTGTAATATTGAGAGCGCGTTAAAGGGTCATGAAACACAACTGTTTTTTTCATGATTCAGATAGAGATTGCGATTTTAAACAACTTTTCAATTCACTTCTATTATCTAATTTACTTCATTATCTTAGTATCCTTTGTTGATAAAGCAGCAATGCACTGCTGGGAGCTAGCTAACGCACTAGGTGAGCCAATAACATGAAGCATATATGTGCTGCAACCAATCAGCAGCTCCTGAGCCTACCTAGGTATCATTTTCAACAAAGGACGCCAAGAGAACAAAACAAATTAGATCATAGAATTCAAATGGAAAGTTGTTTAAAAGCACATGCTCTATCTGAATCATAAAAGAAAAAAAAGTGGGTTTTAGTGTCCCTTTAACCTATTCCCCCATATAAGTCAATGTAGCCAAAAAAGTGGAAAAAAACCCCTAACAGCCTACTTGCGTGCTAGTACCCCAACGCATATTCTCAAGTGTGCTAACCCGACAAGAAAATATGAATATTTCACATTCCAATGTTCTTCACAAAGCAGAATATGTTCTATTTATTAATAAATACATATTTCTACTTATATCTTATGGTATTTTGGTACAATATATATATATACCTAAATATATACATGATTATATATAGGTATAGATATATACAGCTATATATAGGAATATCTATTTATAAATACATAGAACATATTCCCCTATGTGAAGAACTGTGGAATGTGAACTAATTACAGTACAGACATAGTTAAACTCTTTAATAAAATGTAATATTGCATACATATGTTTTCATCTACTTGACTGCAAAGGTCTCCAATGCACACACACACACACACACACATATATATATATATATATATATATATATATATATATATATAAAAATATATATAGTAAAAAGTAGATCCACACTCACTGGACTTTGAAAAACAAAACATGCTTTTATTGTGATGTTTCGGGGATCAAACTGTTCCCTTCATCAGACCAAACAAAAGTGAAAAATAATGTGTGCCTATATAGGCCCATGGCCCCTCCCCCCGGAAGTGACATGAAAGAACATGTGATAATCACCATAGTAACATTAATTACAGAGTACTCAATGAAGTACATAAATGCATAATACAAAAAAAGTGAATCATCAAATAAAATATGATGTGTGACTGTGATGGTTATGAGGTATCAACAAATATTATAAATGCATATGTTTGATACATAATGTAGATATTGGGTAGCAATATTACTCCATAATATATCATAATATTCACTGTGTGCATATATACATTTGTACATTTAACATGATCTTTATTATACATTAAAAATCATTGCTCATAGTGTCT
This sequence comes from Bombina bombina, assembly GCF_027579735.1. Classification (NCBI taxonomy): domain Eukaryota; kingdom Metazoa; phylum Chordata; class Amphibia; order Anura; family Bombinatoridae; genus Bombina; species Bombina bombina. The sequence continues at coordinate 225,621,366 of NC_069505.1, read as the reverse complement.
CCTGTACTCTCAAAACGAACGTTTAGCCATATGTGTTGGTATGATGCAGTTCATGTCATACTGATTAACGTTAAATCTAATGTAGAGCTGACAGGCTATAGACAGTTACGTTCAGTGTTTCCTCCGTTACGGAACCAGTGCAAATGCACTTCCGTATTTGTTCATACTTCCAATAGGTAACAGCCAACTCTGTAATTAATGTTACTATGGTGATTATCACATGTTCTTTCATGTCACTTCCGTGGGGAGGGGCCATGGGCCTATATAGGCATACAGTATTTTTCACTTTTGTTTGGTCTGATGAAAGGGATGGTTTGATCCCCAAAACGACACAATATATATATATGTGTTTATATGTCTGTAAATAGATATATACACATATAAATACTTAAATACATATGTATACATATATAGACACACATATACAGTATATATATATATATATATATATATATATATATATATACAGTATATATATATACATGTACATATTTAGACATGTATATGTAAGTATCTTTATGTTAAAGCCCTTTGCGGCCTTATTTTCTAAGACCTGAGAACTCACATCTTTGAACCCTTATAACTTTTTTGTGCAATATTTTTATTTATTCATTTTTATTAGATGCTGTTTTTATAAGTGTAACTGCACTTTTACATGTAATTTTGAGGAGTTTTGTGACACTTTTTATTTGAGCGTAACAGTTAACCAGAGCTCTGAGGTTGCGCTAACTCGACGCATGCTAACTTCAATTGCACTTGAAGGATCGTGTTTACTTTCAACTCCCAACGCTACTCCCAACACGTGCAAACATGCATGATAAATCCGATATCACTTGTGCGCAACAGTTAGCGCCACTCGTAATCTGTCCGAAAGTGAGATATTTGTTTTATAATAGTGTTTTTATGCTACACAGTATAATTCTCAAATATTTTTCTGTAATACATTTCTGGATAAAATTTGTAGTCTGGAAGGAAGGGTTTTAAAGCAATATTTAATACTATGCAATAAGCAGGAATAAAAAAAAAATATTTCCTTCCAGATTCAGACAGAGCATGCAATTTAAAACAACTTTCCAATTTACTTTTATTGTCAAATTTGTTTAATTCTTTTTAATGATAAGTCCCATTCACTTCTGAGCTGTGTTTAACCAGGGCTTTTCCTCATCACACTTTAATGATCTCTGTTCCATATCACCAAGTGGGGCTGGGTATTTTCTGAGTGATACAGACAAAGTGCACACTTTTGGAGCTGCACCAGTTTTATATGGACGCTTGCTTACAGAACATGGAAAGAGTCACTTTTCCGTCCCTTATTGCACTGGATAAGTGTTGCATATTATAACAGCTGCATAGCAAAAATAAAGTAACTCCCTTTATAGACTTGTCACACTTCAGAAGTCATTGCCTTGAAACGATTGTGCCCGTGCATATTGCAGTATTCTCTTCAACTATGTTATGACATAATTTCACTGTGTTTTCTAAGAATTCTAACAGGTGGATAGACATCTCAATAAACACTATATTGTCAATTTTCATTACTCACTTAGCCTTTAACTTGAAGTTTAGCCATGTATATGTCTAGCAGCCGAGTCTCTCAACGTGCTGTATTGTGTATATTTTGTTTCTTAAGAGGCCTGCAGCAGAAGAAGGTTCCAAAATAAGCAACGATAATGACATAAGCACATCTGGTTCTTGCAAATTACTCTTTATTAAGTTTTCATATAATTAAGTGTAGCAAAGAACTGTTTTTGTTCACTGTGATTTTTTTTATTTATTTCTATGTGTTCATCTAATAGATAGTAACAGAGAATAGTAACAAGTCATAACAGAAATGCCAAGGTTCGCTCAACTAAGCCAGAACTGAAACTGCTTGACCAATGGTGAATCCATTTTCAGGATACAGTTACTTTTATTTCAATTGTGCCGTAAAAAAGGATAATGTTTTCTTAAAGGGACACTGTACTCAATTTTTTTCTTTCATGATTCAGATAGAGCATGCAATTTTAAGCATCTTTCTAATTTACTCCTATTGTCACATTTTCTTTATTCTCTTGGTATCTTTATTTGAAAAGCAAGAATTTAAGTTTAGATGCCGGCCCATTTTTGGTGAACAACCTGGGTTGTCCTTGCTGATTGGACAGCACCAATAAACAAATGCTGTCCATGGGTCTGAACCACAAATTGGCTGGCTCCTTAGCTTAGATATCTTCTTTTTCAAATAAAGAAAGCAAGAGAAAGAAGAAAAATTGATAATAGGAGTAAATTAGAAAGTTGCTTAACATTGCTTGCTCTATATGAATCACAAAAGAAAGAATTTGGGTTCAGTGTTCCTTTAAGGACAAAAAACATGAAATAAATATAACGTTTGTTGTTTTAATGTTTTATTGAGTTGTTAATTAATAGATAGAAACATAGAAACATAGATATTGACGGCAGATAAGAGCCATAGGCCCAGCAAGTCTGCCCCACCTTACCTAACAGTATAAACTTATCTAGTTCGTAAGATAGCCCTATGCTTGTCCCATGCATTTTTAAAGTCCCCCACAGTGTTTGTTGCTACTACCTCTTGAGGAAGTTTATTCCATAAATCAATCACTCTTTCTGTAAAGAAGCTTCCTCAAATTACTCCTGAATCTACTACCCTTTAGCTTGAGCTCATGACCCCTTGTTCTTGAATTTTCCATTTTATGTAAAATACCCACAGCCTCAATCTTGCAGTTACAAAATAAAAAAAAACAATTACTTGTAAAGTTCCCCTAGAAACTCCTTCAGCCGTCCTCAAATTGATTTCTCAAAATCAGCCAATGAGAAGGTTACTGTACGCATCATTACTGTCCTATTCTGTGTGCTCTGAGGTTGTTGTCTGCCCAGCAAAGGATACCAGGAGAATAAAGCAAATATAATAATACAAGTAAACTGGAACGTTGTTTAGAATTGCATGCTAATTTTTACTTTAAATTTGTATTTATCCACATAAAACCATGTTTTATTGTTGTTTTAGAATATTGTTTGAATGTGGCCCTCTGTTTCTTTATAAGCAATATAATAAAGTGGTGAAAAGTATTAATGAGGCTTCCACCACTATAGACAATATCCATATTCTCTGTTTCTTATCATCTTACTTTTTATATGTACTAAAATTTTGCAATATACTTTTATTATTTATTTTATCCTCTTTCCCTTTAGC